>NC_142141.1:43464513-43616028 GCF_024610735.1 Ursus americanus | reverse complement strand
TCAATCAAATGATTTAGCATGTCTCTTTCTGGCTACATCCTGTGCCAAGTCATTCTTGGACTCCAAAATAATTCTATGCCTGCCTGTTTCTTCTTTGATATGATTGAGTTATCATGGCATCTACCATATTATTAATAACATCATATTCTGTTGATAGGACAAGTTAAATTAAATTTGAGGATATATCACAAGCAGAGGAAATGTGATCCAAGACTTTTCCAAAGCAGGAAATACAGTTTAGTTTTAGAGAAATGACCAGGATTCACAGATAAAATATGTGGTAGTATATAAGATCAGGTAGAATATACCTTGAAATAGATTTATAATTAATGAGATTGAATTTAATGCCTTTGCAAAATTAGGAGAAATAGATCCCTCGCTGGGGGAAAAGGCAGATGGTTTGATGATAATATGGAATCCTATTCTTGCCTATCATCCATGCCAAAGCCATCAAACCCATTCTAAGATCTGGCTCTGTCACTTCATAGACTACCTGATCGACCCAGTGGGTTGTAGACGACTTGCTGTTTAAGAAGAAAAACTGCAAAGCATAAACTCCCAATCCAAGACCCAACCGTGGGGTGCTTATCTCTAAGTAGCTAAACATTTCACAGGTTTTCCAGCAGGTTTGGGTCTATTTATTGAACTTTGTACGTATTCAAGACAGAAAACAAATGATTGTCCCTCACATTTTAAAATTGAGTAAAATTACACAGCTATTCAATGATCATGTTTCTACAGATAGGAAGAAGTATACTTGATTTTTTATTTGGGCTACCTCAACTCATTTTACTAACAAATAAGATAAAGAATAATTTTGCATAACTTTAGTAGAATGACAGAGAGCAGGATAATCAACTCTTCAAAATGTGATGCTTTCCTTAGCTGTTTGGAAATTCTCTTTAACTCACTCAACAATTTTTTAAAAAGGTATCAATAGACTTGCTTGTAAAGCCCAGAGCACTGATATTTAAGGAAAGATATACTCTTTTTATGACCCACAAATCTTGGCACAGATCTTGGGCACCTCCCAATGTTTTAGTTTTATATTTCTTACAGTCATAATGCAGATTTAATGTTTGTTTGTTTGGTTGGTTTTTCTGACTAAATGTCCTTTACATGCCACCAATTCCCTTCAGTTTACTCCATTATGGTGTTTGCTGGCTTCTTCCACTGCAAACTGACCATTTTTCCCTTTGAAATTGAGTATTTTGGAGGAAACAATTTGAAATGATGCAAATAGCTTTCAATCTCTTGGAAGTTCTGTCCTACAAAAATTATGACAGTGGTGTTCTAAAGGCAGTATTCTGCATTCCACATTCCTTTCACAGCAAATGGACTTCTTCCACGAGGGAGAGCTGCCACTTCTCTGTATATGGTATTCTTTCAGTTATTTATAAAGAACAGTATGGTTTTATGGATATTTATTTTATTTGATGGGTTATAATCCAGTGCTATTGCTATTTATATTTTTGTCCAAATATTTTAGCTTCAACCTTTGGGAGCTCTTTCATTTTGGTTCTTTTGCACTTATAACATACTATGTTCTGTTTTGAATGTTTCCTTATTTTCTGTTATTCTCCAGGCTCATCTTATATTTTCCTGGCCTGCAATCAATCCTTTCCCCAAAGAATCCTGTGGACAATATGTTTCTATGATCTTGCATTTAGTAAACACACTGAGGTACATTTAAACGTGTGAATTTTTTCCTTAGGTTTTTCTTCTTGCTATGAAGGAATATATGAACCTTCATTATTGGAGACTTAAGATATTCTTTAGGGATTCTTTTCCCCCTCTGCCCTATTTATCTCCTTTCCCTCTTTGTGTAACTCCTATTGGATTGGATCAATTATTCATGTGCTTTATATTTTTTTTCCATTTTTTCGACTCTGTTTGACTTTCTGTACTAACATTTGATAATTTGCCATTGTTAGATTTTGTCTCAAAAGTGTATTTGTTAGAATGTACAATTTTCATTTCATTTTATCTTCTGTATTTTTTTTCTTGATAGTCATAAATTTTAGTTTTAAAGAAATCTGCCTCACTTTCTAACAACCTAATTTTGGTTTTATATGAAATATTATTGTTAGTCACTTTGAGGATATTAATTTTATTTTTATAAAATTCATGCTACTGAGACAGGGAAGCTGAAGGGTCCACCTGAGAGAAAAAGCTGCTTTGTTTTGTTTTGCTTCTTATCTGGCTTCTATTCTTGCTAGGACCTGCACCCCCACCCCACTCTACCCATTCCTCAGAATGCAAATAGTGTATGTCCTCCTTGTAATGGACAAGGAATTAATGATTTCTCTAGAATAGATAACAGCCAAGGAAGGACCAGGTGAGAATGATGGGGTGAAGCTATCAGACAGGTATCCCAGACCACTGGCACTAGACCCCTGACTTCAGGGAATAAGTGACTTTTCACAGACACCTGGACCTTGGACCTTGTCCTCGTTCCGACTGGTTTCTGTGTGCCCAAAAGGACATGTGCATCAGACCACAACCATCAATAAAAACCCCCAGACCCCAAAGACGAGACTCCCTCCTTTCCTTTCTGAGTCTCCCAGACACTCAGTTGGTCTGTATTTGTTCTATCTTCAGTAAACTCTGCTTTTATCTCTTGCTTGTTCATATTTTATTTCCTTCCTGCCAGAAGCCAAGAACCCCCTTGGCTGGTCCTACAGGGCCCCCCTTGGGTCCTCAGACTGGCCTGCCCACATCATTATTTTTCCAGCATTCTTTGTGGTTTTTTTCCTTGAAAGTTTGTTATATTTATTTTTCCTTCATACTACTGACTTCCCTCAACAGTCAAACAATTTTATCTATAATTGTCTTCTAATATTTATAAATAGAGGGTAGCTCCTGAGATATACTGTTTACTTGCATGTATTTCCTTAGCATAAGTAAAACTTTCTGCTCCCCTGGCAATGATTAAAGAGCTCTGCTAAAAGTTAGTTAGTGGTGTGCATGCATAGGCTGCTTTTAAGGAAATGTGGAGAAAATACCTTTTGGAGTGAAGATGTCCAGGTTTTTGCTTAGTTCTATTCTGGGTGTTGCCAGATGCATATTTCTTCATGTCAATTGTTGTGGGCATAGTTAATATGGGAGGAAAATGCAGGAAATAGCTAAGCGAAGCAGGTGACAGATACAGCTGTCCCACAGCTCCTTAAACATTGACCCTGTCAAGGCCTCAAGGCCACTTCCAAAAGACAAAAATAAAATAAGAAACAAAACAACAAAAAGTTCTTCTGCTTCCCTTCCTCTCATCTTGAAGCTAATCCAAGCATGACCTGAAAGTGGAAGGCTGCACTTTTTTTCTTTTGAAGCTGAGTGGTGAAGGGACAAGGTGGAGTGACCTTGTTCTTTTGTTTGCATAGAATAGCAGTTAACTCTCTCTGCAATCAGCACATACATTATATTTCAGGAAATGTCTACTCAGGTAGGGAGCATCTATCCTTTAGGATGTTTCAACAAAGAAGTTTGTGCTGATTTAAAAAAAATATGTATTACGTGATTTTATTGAGATTCTAATAGGAGGAATAATAATCATCTATGTTCAGTCAACGATTTTTTTTTAAAAGATTTTATTTATTTATTCGACAGAGATAGAGACAGCCAGCGAGAGAGGGAACACAAGCAGGGGGAGTGGGAGAGGAAGAAGCAGGCTCATAGCAGAGGAGCCCGATGTGGGGCTCGATCCCATAACGCCAGGATCACGCCCTGAGCCGAAGGCAGACGCTTAACCGCTGTGCCACCCAGGCGCCCCATAGTCAACGATTTTTGAACTAGGAATAAACACTGAATTTTAAAGCAAGTCAAAATCAGGAAAAAAAAAAGTTTACCATAAGGATAAAGGAAAGTATACTACTTTTTAGAAATTGTCTGAATGAATCTTATTAGCTTTTAATAAGATTTTGTAATGCAATTTATTTTCAATTTCACTGGACTGTTTTCTCAACTGTTTATGTTTTGTTTTGTTTAGGGAAAAGCAACTACTTTCCATTGCCTAGAATTTCTGATATTTCTGATTTTATTGCTTGCATGAGCAAACAGGGAAAAAATGGTTTTTGTTTAATTTGTTAGCAACTTTTTTGGTGATGTAAGTCAGAATGCTAAAAAAAGGAAAAAAAAAAAAAAACCCAGACAACGCATGAACCATATTTAGCCTCTCATAAATTGTTGATTTTTTTCATCTTTTAAAATTTGAATATTTTAGTTCATATCTAGATTTTCAGCTTCTTAAAAAAAAAAATTCACCAGATCTGGCAATAGTGGATAAAATTCAACTGTCACATGGGAAAATTAGCTGGAGCTAACATAAGATTATACTTTTAAAATGGTGTCTGCTTTCCAGTTTGCCACAGTCTTTAGTATTCCTTAATGCTGTCCAACAGTATTCGCCCAGTGAAATATAACCAATTTCTCTCCATTATATTGCATATCTGACTTTATTAGAGACTTAACTTTGCAACACCTTTTCTAATGGAAGATAAAGGAAATAACCGTAATGCCATCAATATTTGTTATGGGGAAGGGAGAAGGGAAGACAAGACCTAGAAGTAGAATAAATACTTTGCTTTTAGAACATGAGTATTAATTCACGCTATATTCAAATGTTGCTATATAAAGCAGCAATGAAACTAGGAAAGTGACATTGTTCTCTGCCTGCTATTTTTCAGTATTACTGAAAATTACTTTTCTTGTGGCATTGACTGCCAATTAGTAACCACCAGACGGTAGCCATCTTCTTAGTTTTCAATTTTTACTAGAAATAATTCTCATATAGTGCTGCTCCTTTAACAAGCACCTTTACCATGCGAGACACATATAAAAGTAATTAAATTTAATAGTCTCATTGCTTTTAAGCAAAGCCATATGGTGTACTTAGATTGCAAATTCTAATTGAAGTCAATGAGATTTTATGTAGAAAATACTTTTGAAAATGTAGCTGTATAATCAAATATATATACAATGTACCACTTTTATCTTGACAGAAGCATAGCCCAGTACCTTTTTTCATTGTCTTTTTCATGCATACTCAAGAGCAATATGGCTGAACTATGTCTTGCCATGAAAAAAAGAACTTTAAAAGTAATAATAATAGTTGCTTATGTATGCCCAATGCATCTTTTTCATTACCTTTCTATCTAAATTTTAATATTGCAATAATCCCTGGGACTGTGTTTTGGATTACAAGAGCAGTATGTAACTGAGACATGACCCAATCCATTCACATTTATTTGTTCTATTATACACCATGAATTGAAAGCTCCATTAAAAAAGCCGTAAATGCAGCAGAAAAACACAACAAAACAAAGCATGGAAATAGCCATGGCCTCACCGGTTTCCCTTGTTTTAAAATATTCATAGAGTTTTACATTCCTAATGTAGATTTAAAAAAGAGAGAGAGAGTGTGTTATTCACCGGGGAATGTTAAATTAATGGAAACAAAGAAGGAGGAAAATAATGTTATCTTGCCAACCTCTGGACTCTGATCATACTCTTCTATTTGGAAAACACTAGGCTTGGCTGGTGTTTTGTACCTGCCTCTGGTGAACAGCAACTGTGTAAAGCCAGGTTAGATTGCAAGGTGGAGGAGGAAGTGATGAGAAGGGGAGCAAGGTAGTATCTATTCAGTGAAGGCTTACAAAACCCGCTGTGGGCTGATGCTGGTGATTAGGAATAGTGAAGAACCCCTCATAGGACTAAAAATCATAGAATGCTATTATTGAGCTCTGTCCTATGCTAAAAGACTTATAATTAAGGATAAGCTCCTTGGGTTGAGGAAAATAACTGAAGTAACCCAGAAGAATTGTTTCCTGAATTCTAATTGCTAGATGGCCCAAGGACAGCCACGTGTACTGAATACCTTTACTAAAGAGAATTTAAAATAAACCAATTCCCCATTACCTACAAGTAATAGATTACTTCCAAAAATATAGTGATACTGAATCTGCTACAATGAAAATGTACATTTATTTATCTATTTCTCATAAAAATATCACTGTGTTAAAAAGGAAATATTCAAAGTTATAAAACTTTACATTATACTAATAGAACTGATTCCCCAAATATATTTGGCAGTTGTATTAATGTATATGAAGATATGGTGTTATACACAGGCATAGATATACACATGAAGCATATTGATTATCAGTAAGATACATTATTAAATATATTATAAATAGTGTTACATGTTGTGATATATATTGTGTTATAGTGGTCTATGGTGTTCTATAGTTATATAAATACAGTCATTGTTGCAAGAGAGTTTCAAGTATTAAAATGTTTAATGGCTGCATAAAATTCCATCAAGTGGATGTTGATTGATGTTGCTGAATCTCCATTTAATCTGTCTCCTTGGGTTTTTACATGTGTTTTAAAATAGACTTCTAATTTTACAAAAATTTTGAGGATAATAAGATTCCATCTAACTCACACCCAGTTTCTTATTATACTAGTATGATACATTTGTCACTTATAAGGGTTATGATATTAGTTAACAACTTATACTAGTATAGTATGATACATTTGTCACAACTAATAAAAATTATTGATGCACTATTATTAACTAAACTTCATTCATACTTTATTTCTATTTCCTTAGTTTTTACCTAATGTCTTTTTTGTTGTTGTTGTTCCATGATCTCATCCACGGTACCATATTACACTGAGCCATCATGTCCCCTTAAGCTTTCTTGGCTGTGACAGTTTCTCGGGTTTTCTTCATTTTACCGACCTTGACAGTTTTAAGGAACACTGGTCAGGTATTTTGTAGAATGCCCCTCAGTTGGGTATATGTTCTGATATTTTTAGATATGGTCTAAGTGCTCTTGAGAGGAAAACCACCGAAATAACGTGTCATTCTATATGACATCATATCAAGGGCACATGCTGTCAACATGACTTATCACTGTTGTTAATCTTGATCACCTGACTCAGGTAATATTTGTCAGATTTCTCTATTTCAAAATGTCTTTTGGGGTGCTGGGGTGGCTCAGTCATTTAAGTGTCCAACTCTTGATTTTTGTCTCAGCCATGATCTCTGGGTCATGGGATCGAGAGCCCCACATCAACTTCCATGCTGGGTGTGAAGCCTGCTTGGGATTTTCTCTGTTTTCCTCTCCCCATCTCCCCACCCACCCCCAGCTCTCACTCTCATGCTCAATATCTCTCTCTCTTTAAAAAAAAATGATCTATTTCCCCCCTTTTCCATAATGTACCTTTTGGAAAATAACTATATGCAACACATTCTTAAGGAGTGGAGAGTTCTTTACCACCTCCTTGAGAACAGAGTTTTTACATCAATTATATGAAATTCTTCTGCACAGAAGACTGCTGATTTTCTCACATTTATGTATGGCCACGTGACTATTTCATTCTTTGGGTTAAAATCGAATACATTTTTAGTTTGCTGTTCATATTGTTCCAGTTTGACCTTTGGAAGCTCATCCAGCTGGTTCCTTTGTCTCTTTGACGTAACTCCACTGGTGTGTGTGTTTACTTTTCGAGCAGTTCCTTACTTTCTAGCTTTGTAAGATGCTCCAGGCCTATGTTACACACTCCTTGTCCCACCTCTAGAATCTGCCATTTCTCCAAGGAATGTTAGCTAGTTCCCTCTAATACTGGAGAATGATATTATTGTTTTGTGTGCTTACCACTACCTGGGTGTTCCCACGTCTAGGCTACACAGCAGACAGACAAGGGAATAAATAGGTCTATACTAACCCCTGTATACCCTCATATTTATGTACGTATATCTATATGTAACTATCTATATCTATATTAAGTTAAATGTTTGTTCATACTGACGTCTCTAACTCTAATCCATTACGACATATATTAGTTCAAACTTCTCCCTTTGTTTCTCTGTCATCCTTCTCTCCAATAATAAGAAACCTGACTCCCACCACTTACCAACTATGTAGTTAATTGTTCAATTCTAGTACACGTGTAGAATGGTTTAGAAAATGTTTACCCATTTCAACCTATGTGTATTTTTTAAAAAAAAATTTGACATCAAAGTATTTTTAAAATATACTTTGAAATGGTTGGGAAACAAGTAATAATAAACAAATGCATACATATTTAATATATTTTTAGCAGTATTTTCTGTTGGATTGTGTATAACCTGGAGCTGTCAACCCCGTGCTTCTTTCCAGGCATGTTTGAAAGTCTGGCAGTTGCTTTTAGCCAAAAGATGAATGCGATGGGCAAAATCATTATTTACAACATGTTATTAAAGTTTTAAATTCCCCTGGCAACTCCCTGAGCCAGTTATGTTATATGATTTAAGTTTGTGTAGAGGTTTGTTTTAAAGGGTTACAAAGCCAGGCTTTGTAACCAGTGAGACATAAGAAGACACTGCTGGATTCTTTTGCTAAAGTTCCTCTGAAACTAAGATTTCTTGCACATATCTTGATGGTTATAATCTGGATAAGTGCCTCCTGGGGGGCTGTGTCTAGAAATTTTAGTCCTCATTGCTTATCTGTGTGTTTTTTTTTCTTTTGCTCTCCTATATCCTTTGCCTTTAGGAAAGCCATGTATGGCTACGCTCTGTTGACTCTTGATGTTCAATCATATGACCCTGCGACAAAGACTCACTGGGCTATCTCAGGAGAGATTTATTATAATAACTCCAGACTCATAAAGAACTCAGACATTATAATATAACTGGGACCCAGGAGAAAATGGAACAAGAATGTGATGACAACAATGACTTTCTACTCCTCTTTAGCCCCTCTTCTTAATTATGCATCTAATTTATCTTACTCTTTTTATAATTTGTCATTCTCTAAATGTTTAAGCCATTTGGTGAAAAAAAAAAAAGGCAAAACTTTATCTTAACTGGTCGGTAAATTTCCCTGGAACAAATATTTTATTCAGGACCATTAACCTCTCTTGAACATGTATCACTCTCAACAAAAAATCATGTCCCAAGTGCACAAGGAGTAGAAAATGGATTGTCATTGGCCTAATTAGGGTCAAGTGATCAAAAGCAATCCATTCTGTCCAAGATCATAATTGAATTATTTTCACTGAGAGATCCTCACTCTGTGACTAGAACAGATTACATTTCTAGAAATGAGAAAGGATCAAATAAGCCCAAGTATTTATGCTACATTCTTAAAGTTTATCTTATGCTTCCACTTATAAGACCTATAAATTTTAAGTTAGCTTTCTATATGTTCTGAGCCCATGTTGAATTTCCTCTTTAACTGGCATCATTGCTCCATTAAAAATACAAATTAGATTAAAATATTGGGATTAACATTAACTAAATATGTGATTCTAGGAAATGTTTTGCATTTTATAAAATTTATTTTTCAAATTTTTTTATCTGTGTGTTGTAAAACATCTTGTTTTTCATTTCTGATTTTTTCCACTGAATTAAATTTAAGAAGTTACTTCAATCCCACGTTAACCTTTTTAAATTTTGTTTTATATTTGACTTTTATATTTAAAAAAACTTAAATTGCTAATTTGAGCATTAGTTTTTATTATCTATGTTTCTTTTGAGTTTTTTTTTTAAGATTTTATTTATTGATTTGAGGGGGTAAGAGGAGCATGAGCAGGGGGAGGGGCGGAGGGAGAAGCAGACCCCCTGCTGAGCAGGAAGCCCAGACACTAGGCTGGAATCCAGGCTCCTGGGATCATAACCTGAGCTGAAGGCAGGCGCTTAACTCATTGAGCCACCCAGGTGCCCCTCTTTTGAGTTTTTTAATGAAATTATGAATTCTCCATTTTTCTTCTGTACAAATTCATATGTGAGATTTTCGCTTATGTATTAATTTATATTAATTAAAACTCGATCGTAAATTGAGTAATGATTTTTAGTTTGATGATTAGAAAGTCGAATTCACTTTTTGGTGGAGGGCTTTTTGTTTGTTTTTTGTTTTTGTAAATATTGTATACGTGTTCTTAAAATCTTGGCATTATATTTTTGTTTTTGTTTTGTTTTCATTTTGTTTTGTTTTTTTGCAATTGCCTTATGCTCAAAGTAGCTTTGAGACAGTTCATTCTATTTTTTTTCCTTTCAGTCTTTTCATTACTACAAAGCCAAGGAAACCTTTCTACCAGTCTTAAATATCTTGGCTTTCTAATAAATAGAGCAATATACTACTATAATTATAGCACCAAACCTAGAGCAAAGACCCAAAGTTCCTCTAGTTGGGGTGGATGTGGTTAAGATGTGTGGTTTTTGAATTATGGATAAAATATGGAAAGAAAGTGTTATGGATTTAGTGTTGTATGCCCTCAAAATATTTGTTTGATGATGTTGTTTGCAGATGGGACCTTTGGGAGGTAATTAAGTTTAGATGAGATCATGAGGTTAGGGTCCTCATGATGGCACTAGTGTCCATATAAGTAGAAACCAGAGAGATTGCTCTGTTTGCCTATCATGTAAAGACGCAGGGGGAAAAGAAAAAAAAAAAAGACCACCTACAATCCAGGAAGAGGGAAGGTCCTTATCAAGAACCCAACCAGGTTGGCACCCCAAACTTAGACTTCTGTTGCTGGGTGGACTGGGGAGACTGAGCCCTGAGGACTTGACCCAGCCAGTCCAAAAGATGTCGGTGGAGGCTTCTAATGAGTCTTCTCTCATTAGAGAGTCTTCTAATGAGAAAGATTTATTATAATAACTCCAGACTCATAAAGCATCTTCTAATGAGAAAGAATTCATGGACAGACATAATGCAGCACATGAGCAGTACAAACCGGAAAGTTTATTAAAGTGAAATTGTGCTCTGGAGATATGAAAGCAGGTGAACTCAAGGGAGAGCTGTGCCCCCGGGGCTTTGGGTTTCTCTCTTTTATTGACAGTTATTAACAAGGGGTGAGATATTCAATACCTGGGGTGGAGATTTCTTGTAAACAGGGTTACATGCTTTTTCTTCCTTATTTGGCCAGGGGTTTCCTGTCATGGCAACCTTATGGAGGAGATTTTAGAATGGTAATGTCACAGAATGAAAAAAAAAGGGTGAATTTTGACTTATTTTGTCATCCATCTTGGGCCTCACTGGTTTGATCTAGTTTCTTGTGGTTTTACTTTGGAATGCTGCTCAACAGGCCTCTGACTTCCTCATAGCTGGCCTGTATCACTTCATCTTTGCTATCTTCCAGGCATCCTGTTAGAACCTAACTAACCGCCTACTCTAACACTTCCAACCTCTGTAATTGTGAGAAAGTAATGTCTATTGTTTAAGCTAACTAGTATGTGGCACTTTGTTAGAGCAGCCTGAGCCAAGACAAGAACTGGTACCACAAAGTAGAGCGCTGTTGTAACAAATACCAAAAACGTGGAAGTGTTGGGGTCCCTGGGTGGTTCAGTCAGTTAAGCATCCAACTCTTGGTTATGGCTCAGGTCATGATCTCACAGTCATGGGATCGAGCCCTGAGTCCAGTTCTGTGCTCACCAGGTGTCTGCTTGAGATTCTCTCTCTCTCCCTCTCCCTCTGCTCCTCCCCACTGCCCTCTCTCTCTCTCAAATAAATAAATAAAAATCTTAAAAAAAGATGTGGAAGTGTCTTTGAAACTGGGTAATGAGTACAAGCTGTGTCATGAGCACGCTATGAAGGCTCAAACATGAGTTTTGTCTTTCCACAATGTCAGCTTTATTCAATCATAAGGCAAAGTTAAATCACAATTATAAAGTAGGTTCAGGATTCCAAGCTCAATGACATTTTACCATGTGATTAAACTTGGCTTCTTACACAGCACACAGAGCAGGGCATAAGACAAGCCACACAACAAACAAGATAACAGAAGGATGCAGGAAGTTAATGAACAAAATGCAATGTCAGTCTGTGGGCACATGGTTGGGATAAGCCTTGGTCTAGCCCAGCTCGGTTCTCAGCACTTACTGCTTCTGATGTTCAAGCAGTGAAGGATTTCAGTTCTGTTCGGAGATCAATCGGGCAGAGCCTTCTGTGGCAGCTGCCTTTTTGTAAGTGGGCAGACATAGAGGGGTCACGTTTGAAGAGTTTGACTGTTTGCTGCAAAAATTCTCCCCCTTTTAAAGGGATTTAATTGGTCTCAGGCCCTTGCAGACCTCCTCTGCTTCTGTTGGTTATCAGTTCTGGGTTGTCAGGTGAGGTTGGTCCCTGTGCTATCTCGTAGCTGCAGTACCTTACCTGCTCGCATTATTGCTTGACTCAGGCCCCTGCTTGACATGAGAGACTCCATCTTGCTCTCTACAGGCGAGGAGTGTTTTGAGGTACACGTCAGAAAAAGCTGAGATTGTCATGAAGGGACCATTAAAGTTGATTCTGATGAGATCTCAGAAAAAAAAGAGAGAGAGAGAAAGAGGGGGCTGTACAGAAATCTACCGTCTTCTTAGAGAATACATAAATCATCATGAACAGAATGTTGGTAGAAATAGTGGCAGTAAAGGCCATTCAGACAGAAATGAGGAAGATGCTATTGGAAACAGAGCAAAAGCAATTCCTGTTACAAAGTGGCCAAGAAATTGGCTGAATTGTGTTCTAGTTTTTGTGTAAGGTACAACTTGGAAGAGATGAAATTGGATAATCTGAGGATATTTCTAAGCAAAATGTTGAAGGAGCACCTTGGGTTTGTCCTGAGTGCTTACAGTAAAATGCGACAAGAGAGAGAGAAAATTGAAGATAGAATTGTTAAGCCAAAATGAACCAGCCTATTTATATTACAAAGAGTGAGAAAGCTTAATCTAAAGAACTGCTAAAGGTATGGCTCAGCAGTCATTTGATAGAGATTATGGATGTGATTCATGAATTTAACCAGCTATTTTAGCAGAGGCTAGGAATAGAGATAGATTATGCTAGCAAAGACACGGCTGTTTTAAATAAAAGGGGAAGATCAAACAGAAAATGAATGAAGGAAGGCTATTGGACTTCCTGGATTCTACAAGACAAAGCAAAGAACTACTAACAATAGACATTATTCCCCCCAAAAAGGAAAGAATAATGCCAAAGGCAACTCAAAGATCATCAGGCCTGCTACTCCCATCACAGGCCAGGGGCAAGGTTAGTTCCCCAGCTTCAGAGGGTGGGGCTGGCTCTCTGGCTTCCCTGGGCCAGTTGGCACTCCAGTGGACTTGGAAGACAGAACTATAAACTGAGGAGAATTATTCTTGTGTGCTAAGATCTCATAGAATTTTCTTTGCTAGGTTTTGGACTTCTTAGAACCCATCATCCCTTCTTTCTTTCCTATTTCTCCCTTTTGGAATGGAATGTCTATCCTATGCCTGTCTCACCATTGTATTTTGGGAGCACAAAACTGATGAAATACTATGGACTGAATCGTGTCCCTCCAAAATTTATGTGTTAAAGCAATAACCCCTAACATGGTGGTATTTGGAAGTGGAACCTTTAAAAGGTTAATTAAGTTTATATGATGTCACAAAGGTAGGGCCTTCATGATGGGATTAGTGCTCTTCTAGGAAGAGACCAGAGAGCTCCCTCCCTCTCCCTCTCTCTGCCATGTAAGGATATAGCAAGAAGGCAACCTTCTGTAAGCCAGAAAGAAGGTTCTCACCAGGACCCGACAATGCTGGTATCCTGGGCCTCTAAAACTGTAAGAAGTTGATTTCTGTTATCTAAGCTACCCATTCTATGGCATTTTGTTTTAGCAGCCTGAGGAAACTAATACAGGACATCATCATGCCCCGGTTGAAATTTTGTATCATCAGGGAGGATTGATGACTGTGGTTCACTTTCCTGTTTCTTCTTTGCTCTGATTCAAAGCATAAATCTGATGTTTTGTGTGCCTGTTTTCTCCACTGATGAAGAAGAAGCTATTCACATTCTCAAAGAAGACCAAATACCATGAAGTGGCATCGTGCAGTGCCAGGCCTTGTCACCATTACCTGTAATTCACTGCCAGTTTTTTCAATCTCGCTTAAAGCAGATAATAACTACGATAACTTGATATATTAAGTTTTCGTTTCTGCCACTCTTACCCTCAATGCCTATGAGCAACGTAGACTCCTTTAGGCCTATTATTCTATTTTTTATTCAAAATGTTTTATTAATTTCTCTTCAATACTTAGGACTCCTCTTGTTCAGTCACTACTTGAGTTCTTGTATACTTGGGATGCTTCATCAAATACATGTATCAAGAAAATTGCATAAATTTGGGTGGAAAGCACAATCCTCTCTTCTAGGAGAGTGTAACTATTTAAACAAGGGTTAAAAAAAAAAAAGATGAGGTGTTTGTATTCAATGTTTTTCCCCGTGAGTCACTACATTTAGTCAGATGGAAGGTTTTAGGTTGAATTCATGTTCTTTGGTATCTTAAAGCATAGTGAACTACTGAAAAATTGCATATGACCTTATTTTCCATTGTGTTCTTATTTACTGCTTACAAATGCATTGAGACATTGTAGAAAGTGTTATGTTACAGTAAGAAGGAAATATCTATATGGAAATGTTTATCAAAACTATTTTTCTAACCAATTATGTCTCTGTTTTTTTAAGCAGAAGAAAATAAATGAATAAAACCCCCAAAGTAATACTGTCTTAATTTTGTGATTTTAAAAAACTTTATGGGGTTATGATCATTCATTATAGTAAAATTATATATTTATTAATAATAATCAGCTATTTGACTATATAATTTACATTATAATAATTCCTGTATCTAATGTGTATGCTATATACTTTATATGCTATCAAGCAACCCTGTAGGGCGCTCTAGACTAAGACTCAAGAAATGATCTATCTACAAAAGTTCACCTTAATTTAAAGTATTTGTAGAGATAATTAGAATACTGGATCTGTTCATTAACATTTCAAATCTCATTTAAATGTAAATTGTAATATTCTCTTTTTCTGCAACACTAGGTAGTTAGTGTCTTTCATGAGTAATAAGTAATTTGTTCCCCATTAGCTACAAGAATGGATAAAGAGATAAATCAAAATCTGATAAGATTTGCAGTTAAAATGGTAACCTATGAGGAAAAGAGAGTATCCAAAACATCGGTTTCACTATTATTTCATTATTAAAAATACAACCAATTTACATTTCAACAGCTTTGGTATTAATTGGTCTGTGTTGTGGTATTTGTAATAAAGATATGTAACTATGAAAATATTTTTGTAAGGTTATATGAAAAATTAGACTTAATTTTGCAATATCTTTTTTGATAAGCACTCAGATTCTAAAAATCTAAAATGCAAACTTTTGCTTAGAAATAGAATGTAGGGGCGCCTGGGTGGCACAGCGGTTAAGCGTCTGCCTTTGGCTCAGGGCGTGATCCCAGCGTTATGGGATCAAGCCCCACATCAGGCTCCTCCACTATGAGCCTGCTTCTTCCTCTCCCACTCCCCCTGCTTGTGTTCCCTCTCTCGCTGGCTGTCTCTATCTCTGTCGAATAAATAAAATAAAATCTTTAAAAAAAAAAAAGAAATAGAATGTAAAAAGAGGAAAAATAATAAAAATGTAAGTAATATAACCACAGGCAAAGTGTTCCTATAATATCACACCATTATAGAAATAGATACATGGAATCACACAGATAAAGAAGCTTGTTAATGTCCAGTGAACTGACCTCTTCGTTTATCGGCCTTTATCTCACTTCTACCTACTTCTCCATTTTGGCAAGTAACTTGTAGTTGTTTTTCTAGTGCTCTTAAAAAATAATGTTTCTTAATCAATTAAAACAATGTTCCTGCCAATTTTTCATAAAATATTTTCTATGTGTGTATATCTGTATGTTAGAATGCGTGTGGGAAAGTACGTACATAATATAGCATGAAACTTATCATAAAAAATCAGTTTTTTGTTAATACTTCACTTGTTATAGAAATACTGTCATGTCTCCAATATCTAATTCTCAATCAGTGATTGTTGTTTCCCCACTAAGTTTTTGGAGAAGGCAACCTAATAATTCCATGGTTAAGGGTATGAACTTAGGAATTAAACTGACTGTTCAAACCTTAGTAAGTGATTTTGCTCATGTTATTTATCTTCCCTGTACTTTATTTTTCTCATCAAGAAAAGGGGGATACTGATCTACCTGCCTCAGGAAGTTGTTGTGATGATTTAGTACATGTAAATTCCCTAGAACATTTAAGTGTGTAGTGCATGTTATCTCATGACATTTTAATAACAATTTTATTTAAAATATGCAAGCTCATCTATATGTAAATATTCTCTTTAGTTTCCTCTCATGCGTAGGTAATCCCCATGTGAGGTTTTAGAATTATTTATTGCTTTAGTTAGAGGCCTAGGTGTTAGGTTTATTATGATTATCAACTTCATATCACCTTCCTGTTATGATCTTTCCCAGTTCTGACTCATCTTTCAAACACAGGGGCTCCAAAACCAGATATTGGTCAACAGCTACAAACTTGTAGTCAAAGGACAAGTTCTGGAAGTTGAATGCACAGCATTGTGGTTATAGTCAACAATACTGTATTATATACTTTAAAGTTGCTACAAGACTAGATCTTATATGGCTTTTTTAAAAAAAAGATTTATTTCTTTATTTTAGAAACAGAAAGAGAGATAGTGTGCATGTGTGCATGAATGGGGGAGGGGCCGATGGAGAGAATCTTCAAGCAGCTCCCTGCTGAGCATGGAGCCCTATGTGGGGCTCAATCTTCCGACCCATGAGATCATGATCTGAACCAAAACCAGGAGTCCAACACTTAACTGACTGAGCCATCCAGGTGCCCCTAGGTCTTAAATGATTTCACCACAAAAAAGAAACTATACTTAGGCCACTAATTGAAGTGATAGCTAAGACTATGGCGGTAATCATACTGCAATGTACATAAATGTATCAAATCAACATGTACACTTACACAATGTTATATGTCAATTACATTTCAATTAAGAAAAAGAAATAGGAGCAGGGTCCCAATATTTTTCTCTATTAAATGGGAAAAAAATATTAATGCTCACACCCAGGGTTGTTGAAGACAT
Source organism: Ursus americanus (assembly GCF_024610735.1). Classification (NCBI taxonomy): domain Eukaryota; kingdom Metazoa; phylum Chordata; class Mammalia; order Carnivora; family Ursidae; genus Ursus; species Ursus americanus. The sequence goes on along the minus strand of NC_142141.1, from coordinate 43,599,120 downwards.
GGGGAAACAAGCACGTTCTAATGCTACTCATAGGTCTAATTTGATAAAATGTTTCTTAAGGACAATTTAGTAATGCATATACCAAGTCTAAAACTGTTCATGCTTTTTGAGCAATCTTACTTTCTGACACTTATCATTAGATTTCACTTCTGAAATTTTCTTCATAATTTTGTTTTTAGTAGGGGAAATCTGGGAACAATCTTCATATATTCTTAAAAATCCTGACAGTAGGCATTTGGTTAAATAAAGTATGGTTTATCCAGACTGTGAAATATCAGGGAGCTGTTCAAATTGATGGGTTCATGTTTATGGACATGAGAAAAGATTCAACAGTGTATGAAATGGATAAAGAGCCATACAGCCATATGTTGAGTATAATCTCATTTATTTTTCTAGGTGTCAGCAGATACTGATTAAAAGTCTACAAGATGAGATCAGGTGCATTCAGGGTGGTATGAGATATGACCTCATACCACTCAGAATGGCTAAAATTAACAAGTCAGGAAATGACAGATATTGGTGAGGATGCAGAGAAAGGGGAACCCTCCCATACTGTTGGTGGGAATGCAAGCTCGTGCAGCCACTCTGGCAAACAGTATGGAAGTTCCTCAGAAAGTTAAAAATAGAGCTACCCTATTACCCAGCAATTGCACTACTGGGTATTTACCCTGAAGATACAAACGTAGTGATCCAAAAGGGTACCTGGACCCCAATGTTCATAGCAACAATGTCCGCAATAGCCAAACTATGGAAAGAGCCCACATGTCCATCAAAAGATGAATGGATAAAGAAGATGTGATACACACACACACACACACACACACACACACACACACAGAAATATTATGTAGCCATCAAAAAAAAAAATGAAATCATGCCAATGGCAATGATGTGGATAGAACTAGAGGGTATTATGCTAAGAGAAATAAGTCAATCGGAGAAAGACAATTATAATATGATCTCAATGATATGTGGAATTTGAGAAAAAAGGCAGAGGATCATAGGGCAAGAGAGGAAAAAATGACACAAGAGGAAACCAGAGAGGGAGACAAACCACAAGAGATTCTTAATCCCAGGAAACAAACTGAGGCTTGCTGAAGTGGAGAGGGGTGGGAGGAATGGGGTGGCTTGGGTGATGGACATTGGGGAGGGTATGTGTTGTGGTGAGTGCTGTGTATTGTGTAAGACTGTTGAATCACAGCCCTGAAACAAATAGTACATTATACGTTAAAAAAAAAAAAAAGTCTACAAGAACTGCAAAACAGCGATAGAGGGTGAAGGTGTCTGGGGGGGCGGGGGCGTCAGCTTCATACGGTCTTTAATGCTGCCTTTAGGTGATGCCAACCAGATGACACCAGCATCCCCTAATCTCCTTTTAATGTACCTTCCTTATTCCAGAATTTGAAAAATCCCAAGTGAAAGCACTATATTTCCCAGACTCTCTTGTAGCACAGTACTATAGTAATCTTGCAATTAAAAAAAAAAAAACAAACTGCTATAAACTGAAGTGTCTCCCCAAATTTATATCTTGAAGCCCTAATCCCCAGTATTATGGTATTTGGAAAAGAGGCATGATCTCTTGGAAAAGAGGTATTTGGGAGGCATGATCTTGAATGAGATCACGAGAGTCGGGCCCTTGTAATTAGATTAGTGTCCTTATAAGATGAGACAACACAGAACTTTCTCTGGAGATCTCTCTCAAACATGGGAGGACACTAGCAGGAAGACAACCTTCTGCAAGATAGAAGGAAAGTTCTCACCAAGAGCTCACTTAGAACCTTGATATTGGACTTTTCAGCCTGTAGAACTGTGAGAAAGAGATGTTTGTTGTTTAAACCAAAACAAACAAACAAACAAACAAAAAGACAGAAGTTCTCCCCATTTAGTGATGTTTGTAGTTAGTAACTACATCAGCCTAGGGCTAAAGAGAGTTAGTATGGGAAACACAGTATGGGAAAATAATCATGTTATCCTCTTACCCAACGCTCTACCCTAAGGATGGTGACTAAGTAGGCTGAATCTATACACAATGCCATGGGTATTGTAGCTCTATCCCATTTCTCCTTCTAAAGATGATGTGTTATTTGGAAAAACCATTAGATTAAAATATGTGACTATCATTTTATTGTTTGTTCTATTTGTTGTATGTTATAGGCTTACATTTTAGGATTTCAGTTGTGCCAATGCTTTTATGGCATGCTTATATTTCTTACTTTTTATAAAGTACTTTGATAAAGAGTCTAACTGATATAAGCATGAATAAACATACCTATAAACTTTATGATCTTAGTATTGAGAAAATATCTTTTAAATTTTGAATTTTCATATTTTCCCACTTAATCTATGAACATGATAAGCTAATGATAGACAATAAATATACATCGATCTTTTGACATAACTTGTTATTTCTACTAGTTCCTACTAGAGACGTTTCCTTTTGAAAAAAAAATTGTGGATAATGGAGTTTATTTAGTTTTTAAATTTCATAGTCACCATTCCATTACATTTTGTTTCTTTGTTCTTGTTCCCTTTTCCATTTTTTAAAAAGATTTATGTATTCATTTGAGAGAGAAAAAGAGAAAGAGAGAGCGAGTGCGAGCAGGGGGAGGAGCAGAGGGAGCGGGAGAGAGAATCCTCAAGGAGACTCTCTGCCGAGCATGGAGTGAGCCCCGGGGCTCCATCTCACGGATGGATTTTGACCAGAGCCTGCGGCTTAACTGACTCAGGCACCCAGGCGCCGCCCACCTTTTCCATTTTTAGAACAGTACAAAGGAGACTTGATATTATGACATTGATCTATCTTCTTGCAATACTGCTCTCCAAATATATAAATTAACACAAAGATGGAACATTCAGGTTGTACTTGGTTTTGGGGATTGGTTATTCTTGACTTTTTGATGATACGAAGCTGCACAAAAAAGAGTACATCTTAATACGTACTTTCAAAAGGGCTACATAATAAGCACAGTAAAAAAGATAGGTAGCGAATTGAAGGTATAGCATCTTTAATATGAAATTGATCCCATTTTCTCTACCTCATCCTTACAATCCAATGTTCACCATGCTGTTGAGAAGCCTGGAAGTTACACTTGGAATATTGTGCAAACTCTTGTTACTTGCTGTGTAAACATTCAAGTTAAGTATTTTCTTGGATACTTTTGTGAATTCTGAACATAAACCAACTGATACTGAGTTCCTGACTATGTAGCATACAGATTAATAACAATAGTGCGATTGATGCAGAGACATCCTCCCCTCCATAAGTATGGGGGGGAAAAGGTTTATTGGATGTAAAAAATTTTTTATGCTGGGATGGTTGCCAACTGATTCAAGTTCGAGCTAATGAAAGTCAGTGGCATGTGACAGACAATATCAATGAAATTTAGATTATTCATATGATGCTTTTGTAAATGGCTAAATTAGTAGAAAAAGAAAGCCAAAGTGACAGGGAAATTACAAATGATACTATTCCCGGCGGCTACAGAAAGCATTGGCAAAAGTAAATCCAATAACCAGGGAAGAGGGAGGCCCTAATCGTATTACTTTAAGATTAGTATTGGAAATAAGAGCTGGTTCACATTGCTATCCCAATGCTTCTGTGAGACTTGGAAACTATCATAATCATAGTGTTATCCTTGAGACATTTAATAATGAAATTTACAGCCGTCCAGACTCAGTGTAAGAATAAAACATAATCTATTGAAACTAAAGACTACAGTATAAAATAATTAGAATATATACAGAAAAGCAACAGAAGATACCTGAAGAGTCTTTACTATTTTGAATTTCAGAAGAAATGATTAGGAGTCTAATAACTTCATAAGAGGTATACTATTTTCAAGGATTTACTAGATAAGTACTGACTAATCAGATGTGATCTTCAATATTTATTAAATGTTCATTATGTATTCTTACATAACAAATTACCACAAACTTAGTGTTGGAAACACAGCATGTTTATTATGTCACACTCTCTTTAGGTCGGGAATCTGGCAATGGCTTAACTGGATCCTCCACTTTAGCGTTTCTCACAAAGCTACAATCAAGATGTCAGCTAGGGACAGAGGCTCATCTGAAGGCTCAACTTGAGAAGGATTTGCTTCCAAGCTTTTGAGGCTGTTGGCAGAATTCAGTCAATAACAACTGTGAAACAGAATTCCTCTGTTCTTTGTTGAGAACCTGAATTTTTATTCGTGCTGGTCTCCACAAGTTATGTAGCTCGCCTTAAATAGGTGGCTTGCCAGGAAGTCTTTTGGACACAACATATAGAAGTTGGTTGACACATTCGGCAACCAGCTAAATTCAGAGGCCAGTTATCAGTATGAAATTTTAGGAAATTACTATATGATTTTCCCAAGCATCAGAAAACAAAACACTCTGAAGGATCCCACCAATAAGAAGGAAGCACAACATTTAGTGGATTTATTTGCATCTCAAAAGGCACATGCCTTTCATTTGGTGCATACATGCTACACTTAGCTCAAGTGACCAGAAAAGAGACAGAATCCGAATGGAGATTTTTATGAGACTTACAAAAGGCTGCTGTCCAGAAAGGACACTTGACCCACATAGTCTCTATGTACACTTGGTATGAGAAGCATCTGCTATGCTGTGTGGTAGACCCTTCTCTATATCTCTGAATAGGCCAGAAGTAAATGTGGTTGGATCTCAATAAAGGACGTTGGACGGGATCTAATGATAATGAGGAGAACTGACATAGGTACGATATAGTGTTGTCTCTACACTGGCCTTCTGAAAGAACTGAGTGTGGAAAGCCTTATGACAAAAACAAACTGATATGATTTTAGTAGTAGAGTAGGCATGCTTTTTATGACTTCACCCAACTGCAGTGAAATGTGACATGTGATAGTGTATGTAGGGAGGGGGTCAGGAGAGTAGTTGTCTTCTAATCAGTAGCTCTCTCAGCTACACGCTCTGCATAGACAAATGCTTCATACTTGACTAGTGATTTCTTCACCCTGTTAGGCCTATAAATTTCTTTCTGTTTATAGGACTGCATAATGTCAACTAGCTCAGCTGAAGACAATCACTTTCTTCAATATTGTATTTAGATATTAATAATAAGGCCTAAGCTTTGTTTATAGTAGGCAACATATTTTTTACCATTTATCACATATTCAGTAATATACACCCCAAGGATATTCTGTGTTTGTTAATATGTTTCTCAGAATAACAATGAAATTAATGGAATCTTTCTCCTACCTCATATTTTTGGAAATCATCCTTCATGTTTGTGTAATTTAAAAATATTTTAGGTATCTAGTTCCTAAAGCAGAATGTGTACAATGAAAGATACACATGTTTTAAAGACATTTCAATTTTGAAAAGTGTCACATAAATTATTAGCAGTAGAATAGTATGGAAAAAATAATTAATGATTTAAAACACTGCACATTTTAGCTTTATTGGGGGTATAATTGTCAATTAAAAATTGTCTATATTTAAGGTATACAACCTGATATTTTGGTATATGTATACATTGTGAAATGATCACCACAATCAAGCTAATTAATATATCCAATCACCTGAAATAGTTATCATTTTCTTCTTTTTGTATGTGGTAGAAACACTTAAGATCGACTCTCTTAGGACATTTCAAGTACACAATACAATATTGTTAATTAAAATCACCATATCTTTGACCAACATCACTCCATTACTCTTTCTCCATTTCTTGAAAACGACGCTTCTACTCTCTGCTTCTATGAGTTTGACTCTCCATATATGGGAGATTAAGCTGTATTTTTTTTTATGTGTCTGGTTTATTTCATTTGATATAATGTTCTTCAGGTTCATCGTCCATGTTATTGTGAATGCTAGAATTTCTTATTTATTTATTTTTTTAAAGGAAGGCTACGCCCAGCTTGGAGCTTATCATGGGGCTTGAACTCACAATTCTGAGATTGAGACCTGAGTTAAAATTATGAATTGGACCCTTAACCAACTAAGCCACCCAGGTACCCCCAGAATTTCCTTCTTTTTAAAGGCTGAATAATATTCATTGCCCATATTTACCATATTTTCTTTTCAAAAAAAATTGTTTCACCCCATTTTCTTTATCCATTTATCTGTTGACAGACACTTAAGTTATTTCCATATCATGGCTATTGTGAATCATGCTGCAAGAAGCATAAGAGGCAGATAACTCTTCAAGACCCTCATATCAATTTTTTGAATATATACCCAGAAGAGGGATTGCTGGATCATACAGTAGTTCTATTTTGAATTTTTTTCACTAGTCATCAAGGAAATGCAAATCAAAACCACCATGAGGTATTACTTCACATCTGTTATGACAGCTACTATCAAAAAGACAAAAAATAATTGTTAATGAGGATGTGGAGAAAAGGGAACACTTACACACTTTTGGTGGGAATGTAAAATTGGTATAGTTGCGAGGGAGAACAGGATGCTGCACTCTAGTGATGTTCTGCTTTCATTAGCCTCGTGCCCTTCATGTGCCACTTAAGCTATCTGACTGCTGGTTTTCACATTTATAGAATAAATGTGATAGACTGGGTTGTCTCTATTGTCTTTTTAAAATACCCCATGCCTCCATAAACAGTCTACTTACAAAACTTGACAAGTTGATTGAAATTATACCAGGTATTTTTCACTTCTTACTCTTAACTACATTTTAAACAGAATGGAAAAAAATCCCCTTAGACTTCAAGTACACACCTGCGTAAACATTAAAACTGCTAACAGTGTTTTACAAAAAAAATAGCACTACCATTTTAACTGGATAATTTAAACTCAAATAAATGTTTATGCATGAAGACAGCCTTGCCAGTTTGTATTTCTCTTAAAAATTCACTATTATTCTTTAAAGAATCAGATGTGTAGCCATGGGAGGATAGCATTATCTGTTCCACCATCTGTTAGGGAGTAGACTGTAGGTGTAACACTGGTTATTACTGGAAACAACAGTGTGGAATCATACCTGTGAGTTTGTATTGTGTACTAATCATTAAAGTATACTGATTCTTTGACTTTTTATTCTCAAACGTTATCACATAAAACACCGCTTTTGCCTTTGGATACAAATTTCAACACCTACATTCACGTCATTGTTATTATTATTATTTGGAAATGCTCAAAAAATGAAGAAAATGTTTCAACAAATCAAGGGTCATTACATATCAATATAATAAATAACTTAGCTATGTTTATAAGATTGCTGTTGCAAATTTGGCATGGTTATGTTACCAAATATAAAATTTAGCCTTTTGAGGAATAACCATTTTGTAGTTACTATTCAATATGCATGAAAGCAGAATGACAGCATGCTAGGTGGCCAAGGGGAAAAGAGATTTAGACATTTGCCCATGAAATGATCTGTAAATTGAGCATAGAAGGATCTCTGAACTGACACTTTTCATATAAGGGAATATTTTTTTTTCATTTTATTGAATAAACTCACTGGTGAAAGATATTAATTCTCTGGTGAAAGACTGTTTTCATAAAACAAGGCTTTCTAGATCAGTGGTTTTGGTTGAGCTCTACAAACTGGTACAATGCTTCCTGGATTCTGTATCCATATTTGTTCCAAATGTTAATATAGTCTAGCCACATCACTGAACTTTGCTCTCACTACTTGCCAGAAGTTTTATTCTAAACTTTCCAAAAAGTCTTGTGAACCATCAAATTCATTGATTTTTGAATTTTTTCTTATTATAGTAGTCTTTGAATTAAAAGGAATCATCTATCCTTGAGAAACATCACAGAAAAAGTGACTGATTTCACTATACCTTTGTTTTCCCATCTTGGTGTTTATTTAGTACTTTCTAAACTATTTTGTACTTTCTAAACTAAAACCTCCATAATATGTACTTTCTAAACTAAAACCTCCATAATATGATGCTATTTTTTTTCTATTCATGTTTTGTTGACGGTTATAGTTAAACATCTGCTTCTTGCCTGGCACAGTGCCATTAGTTACTAAGTTTCTCCTAAAATGGCACTTTTTTCTTTGCCTGATTCTCTTGTACATTAATAGTCTTTCGGTAGCCAATTCTGCTTATCAATAGATAGTAATAGTTTTAGGCATCAAGTGAAAGTAAGAAACTTTATGCCAATGTAAGAAAATTCCAAAAATTTTTCAAAGTTATTTGAGATGTTCTTTGACTTTATGTAGGCATATTAATATGGAACAAATTATACTTATCAAATCCTTATTAATATTATATTTTATTCTTAATATCCGAATCTGTCACATGAACCAATACATTATGTTAACTTTAGAAGAGTTTAACATATGGCCTAATTATGATTGTGTGAACAGGGTAGTTTCCTACAACGATAAACAGTGGGGAGCCATACCCACCAGGGATCAGAAGCAGCAAGAGAAAGTAGGGGAAGAGGTGTTACCAGAGCACAGAGAAAGGACTGCTTAAAGAGAGCTCTCTTACACAAGCAGTGACTTTTGATAAGAAGATATCATCAGAATGCAATAAACCCTCACAGATAGAGCTGAGACAATAAATATCCCAAGCTCACTCACCTTTTTCCCTTTATTGTCCTGCTGGTACCCATCTCTGGTCATCAGTCGCCAGAGAATAGAGAGCAAGAGAGCCTTTTGATTTAGTCAAGGTCTGTCAGTCTTCAGGAACAAAAGCGAAGATGGATGAATAGAAAATATCCTGCACATTACATCCCTTTTGCCCCACAACATCCGCTATTGTCCTTTCTTGGTTGAAAAACTGTGTAGCAGAGAACACAAAAAAGTCTATCAGCTATCAAATATCCTGATATAATGACAGTTCAGCCACATGTCCACCTGAAACTTAAAATGTTAGGTACCACCATGCTCTTCATATGAAACAGCAAAGAGATAAAGGGCTTTATAATTAACATCACAGGCAGCTTCTACTTTCTCATTTCCTCAACTGTTCCTGAGCCTAAGTTGGTAATCACTGCTGTGTCCTTCTACCAAGCTTTCCATATTCCATTTATCTTCTGCCAGCACCTCACCTAACAGGGCTCTTTATCTGGTGGAATGATTCAGATATTTAATCTTTAGGAGCTGAGTCTCTGATGATCTGAGCTTTATTGCCTTGGTTATCCATTGACCAGGATCACTGGGCAAGAAAGTACTAGAAGTCATTTCAGTGAATCCTTTAGATTTATGATATGATCTTCCATTCCTACAATGTAACAGCAATCCACTCCACCTATTGTAATTAGGATTTCATCGCCAGTGTCACCCATATCTGCTTGTTCAGTAGAAAACCAATAGCCCCAAGATGGTCTCGATTTCAGATTCAGTGAAAGAATGACCGTATTCCCTATTAGAAGCCTTCGTTTAGGTCACTGGTGCTTTCAAAACAAATGAGTTCCAGGTCATGGTGCAAGAAGAAAAGAAAATATCTGAGGGGCTATGATAATTATGATAGGAAAACTGTTAGTTTTATCCTTTCTTTCCTTGCTATGACAAAGATGGCACCAAACACTGGTTTCTGGTTTAAGGCATGTCTGAAACTATCCTCTGAGATAACTGTTCTAAATCTTTAGGGTTTTATCTTCCAGTTGGTGTGGTAGCTGACTTTTCAGCAAGTCATTTCACTATCCTATCAAATGAGCTGATTCCAGGATAAATTATTTCTTTAGACAGGAATCCATAATCATAAAATTGATCATCTAGATGAAAGTTATCTTGTATGGAATAAATGTGGGATGGAGAAAATATTCTGGATGTCCATGAATGTTAGTACTGACAGAAGTGCTTCAGCCAGAGAATGCAAATCTGTTTCCTGATATGTGTCTCTTCTCACAATGAGAAAGCACCAACCCTCCATGATCAAACGTGTCTAGTGTTATTCTTCTGCTACCAAAGACCTGTCTGATTGCTATTCACTTAACAATGTCCATGAAATGGTGATATATTGGGAGTTATGTGTCAGCCTCTGCAATGGCAGGCACTGAGCAATGGTGATAATCAAATTAGAGTTGGTGGGTGGAAGTTCATACTGCTAAACCTCACAATGACGTTGATCCTTGCCATCATGACTGCTAGGTAGGTATACAGAAGGCTCACTGAACAGAAGAAGGGGCTGACTAACATTGACAAAGATGGGTCCTACCATTTGCATTTTTACTTAGATCCTCTTCTACAGTTATATACATTCTGGTAGGCATTTAAAAAAGAAACAACATCTTCATACTCTGTTGCTAAATTTTCAAAAAATTTTTTTCAGGTCTGTAAACAGAGAGACAAAATATTTGCCTTTGTCCGTGAACTACCACATATCCATAAGCAGTGTTCCATGATGATTAATCAGAAAATTAGACTATGTTTATCTCTCATTTCTTTCAATACTCATAGGTATCATTCCATGAAGCAATAGAATGAGTTTAGGGTATGATGACAAAAAAGTAATGTTGTAGGCTACAATGTGTCCCCATAAAATTCATGTGTTGAAACCCTACCTGCAGTGCCTCAGAATGTGACTGTATTTTGAAATAGGACTTTTAAATAAGTGAATTAAGTTCAAACAAACATTAGGGTGGACCCTAATCCAATCTGATTGGTGTCCTTATAACAAGAGAAAATTTAGAAACACACAAAAAAAATATCAGGCATGCACACACAAAGGACAGATCATTTGAGTTCACAGTGAAAAGACTGTCACCTGGAAGCCGAGAAAAGAGGTCCCAGAAGAAAACAAATCTGCTGATACATTGCTTTTGGGTTTCTATCTTCTAGAAATATGAGAAAACAGATTTCTGTTACTGAAGCCACCCAGTCTGTGGTATTTTGTTGTGGTAGTCCTAGCAAACCAATACAAGTAGGAACAGGTATAATAGAAATCTGGATGTGCTCATACCATTTGAACCTTTTCATACTGGTCACCTATTTAATACTTCCTCTTTGGAATTGAATCTTTGAGGTGCACATTCTATTTAATGGGTCAATGAAACAATTAACCCTCAGTTCAAAATAGGTTGTTTAGGTCAAATATTAATTTGGTGCGACTATAGTTATGGTTAGGTGATCAACCTCAATTAAAATGCAAAATCAAGCCAAAGTCATTTTCAAATAGAATAAAGTGTCAGGCCCCTGTATTTTACAATGTGTGTTTTTGTTATTGAAGTATTTTCTTAATACTGCGTTTCTGAATTTCATCCATGTTGATATGGGCACCCATGGCTTATTTATCTATATTACTATGTAGTCCTCCACTATATTAATAAACCATAATTTATGTAACAATAGACAAGCATAGGTAGTTTTCAGTTTTAGTTTACTATGAAAAATGTTATTATGAACATTCTTATAAATGTCTTCTGATTCACTTGTGCATGCATTCAAGTTGGGTACATACCTAGAAAGGAATTGCTGAGTCACAGAATGAAATAATTTTCAACTTTAGTAGATAAGCTAAACAGTTTTCCCAAAGCAAACCCACCAATGTAAAAATCCTACCAGTGCATTGAGATTATTCTGAGGGATTCTCTTACTTCACCTCCTTTTCAATACTTGTTACTGTCAATCTTTGAATTTTAGACATTCTGTGAGTTTATACTAGTTTCTTCTTGTAGTTATAATTGGGATTTCCCTAATTATTAATGAAATCGAACATTTTTCATATGATTATTTGGCCACATGCATAACCTCTTTCGTGAAATGCCTGTTCATTTCTCTGGCCAATCTTATATGGAATTAAATTTAAATTTGATTTTTTCATAATCATTAGTTATGTGAGTCACATATATCTTCTTTACCCTTCAATTACTCTATTTAGTCCCTTCATTTTAACATCTCTACATTTATTAATAAGAGCACACATATATTATTGAGAATATGTATATAAATAACAGAAAAGCCAAGTCTGTTTAAAGTGAATATTACTGAATTGAAGCACACAGAGGTGGGGATGAGTGGGCAAGGGGGAATCAAGAACCAGTAGAATATATTTAAAATTATTTTAAGATTAATGTATTGAAATCTTTCCTTCCAGAAAGAAAAAAGAGAAAAAGAAGAAGGAAGGAAGGAAGGAAGGAAGGAAGGAAGGAAGGAAGGAAGGAAGGAAGGAAGAAAGGAAGGAAGGAAGGAGAAAAAGAAGGAAGAGGGGAAGGAAGTAGGGAAGGAGAGGAGGGAGAGAGGTGAGGTCAGGTGAGGGGAAGAAGGAAAGGGAAATGGAAAAGGAAAGAAAGGAGAGGAGAGGAGAGGAGAGGAAAGAAAGGAAGGAAGGAAAGGAAAGGAAAGGAAAGGAAAGGAAAGGAAAGGAAAGGAAAGGAAAGGAAAGGAAAGGAAAGGAAAGGAAAGGAAAGGAAAGGAAAGGAAAGAAAAGGAAAGGAAAGGAAAGGAAAGGAAAGAATGGGGAGGAAAGGAAGGAATGGGGAGGAAAGGAAAAGAAAGGGAAGGAGGAAGGAAGAAAGCATAGTTCCTTCATAATGGCTCTAATAGTCTCCCAGTTACTCAAACCCAAACCCTAGGAGGTCAACACTTATCTTTATCTTTCACTTGTAATCATATGCAATTGCTCTATTTCCATATTTAATCCATATGTAATGACTCTGTCTCCAAAACACTAGAAAAGAGATCAGTGTGGCTGACTATGTAAGAACAAAACGGTATTATAAGAGGTCATTTTACTTGGTCTGGTCTTGTTGGCTTTCCTTTGTCACGGTACAAATTTAGAATGTATTCTAATTGGGAAAAAAATGATGGTGTATAAGTGTACTTTAGATTTTTCACACAGAAAACATTATTTCACATGTTATCTTCTCAGGGAGACCATTAATGTACACACACACAAACACACACACACACACAAATATAAGTGCAACACATTTACCTTTCCAAAACAAACCCAGCTAGCACTATCATCACTCTTTTACTGTCTATGCAGAACTCATAAAATGGTATTATTATGTTTGACTATACATGTAATTGTCTATTTCTATGAACAGATATTTCCATATCATTTTTTCATCTGCATTCCCAATACCCAGAGGGTCACTGACATAAAGTGAGAACTCAATACAAAATTGTAGAATTTGGGGTGCCTGGGTGGCTCAGTCATTGGGCGTCTGCCTTCAGCTCAGGGCGAGATCCCGGCGTTCTGGGATAGAGCCCCACATTGGGCTTCTCCGCTGGGAGCCTGCTTCTCCCTCTCCCACTCCCCCTGCTTGTGTTCCCTCTCTCACTGGCTGTCTCTCTCTGTCAAATAAATAAATAAAATCTTTAAAAAATTTGTAGAATTTATATTTGAACTGTCCGAAGCAATTATCTGTCTAGACTTAGATAAAAACAGGGCAGAGCTAAATTATGACATTGATTTCTCTTGATTCTCATTAATTACAGAAATTAAAAGTTGAGACACTTCATTACTTTGCATCTCTACTAAACTACATGTTTCAGTGGCATGGCTAGCAGAAATAGATGTGTACAAAGAAACTTCCAGTAATTCCAGTAGTCCTGAAGATGAACTGAAACTGTGTAGGGTAATACCCAAAATTGAAAGCATAAAGTATCATTTTAAAAATATTTTAACATAAAATTTTTGAGTGGTTGATTATGCGATGTAAAGTTTTAGATCAAATAAACGTAATAACATTTCCAATGGCTGGACATAAAGCATATGGCCATGCTCATAGTTATCACATTATCTAAGCAATCTGTAACGCACTAGTTTCATGAGAGTGAACTATTACTTTAATTTTGGTCAACATCTGTGATTTTTGCATTAGAGAATAACCTGGCAATAAAAACAACAATGGTGCATACCAGGGATGCTGGATTTCTTTTTTTTTCTTTTTCTCACACAGCATATTTAAAATAAAGCAAGATGATTGCATTTTTATTAATGCAACAGACTGACAATGGGATGTTCATGGATCTCATCTTTGGTTATGCTATTTCCAAGTACCCAATTATCTTTTACTGTATGTGGAATTGAAAGGTACCACTTGTATTTAGAAGGAGAGAAACGAGTCACGTTAACAGTGAATAAAGGATTCATCTAATGAATGTTAATACTCTCCCTTCCAGTCTTCGAGTGTTTATAAAGTTAAGTGCTCTAAGAATAGATATTCACACCTCAGAGTAATAAGATAGCTGTTTCATGGAGACAGAGATGGATAAAAACAACTCACAGAGAATTGTAAGTGACCTTAGAAAGTCATCTAATAATTCATCATAATGTTTTTTTCTTATTTTCTAGAATGGACTGGATATCCATGTTAAATATCTCTCAAATTTAGTTAGGTCATCATCACACTTTAGCTTTCCATGCTTTACTACCTATTACACATTTGCAAAATTGCATGTTAATCTGAGTTTCTGTAAAATTCCATACGAACTTTTATTACAGCTCTTACACCAACTTATACCATAGTACTAAATATTTTATATTCTCATCTTTTCTGTTATACTATGAAGTCTTTGGCAGTAGGAATTATATTTATTCATATTCAAGAAAGTCGACTTTAATCTTTTGGAACAGGAATTTTGGGGCCAAATGGTTTTGAGTTGAATTTTCAAAATATGAGTTACATGGCCTTAAACAAATAGGGTACTTTTTTTCTTCTTCTGTTTCCCATTTGTAAAAGGGAGTATTAGCTCTAAATTATTGAACTGAAGTAACAACTCAGTTAATATTCTACCTCTTCTTATTTATATCCTAAGTTCTCCATAGAATGTCTGATATTTAGTTAAATGGTTATTTGTAACTTAATTACTGAAAACCCATGGTGAGCTTCAACCTTATAAAACCCCACTGTCTGACACAAATAGATGTTTGGTGATTATTTCTTCATTTAATGAAGACATCAACAATGAATAGTGAAGAAATAGTATACCCTCTTCAACAAGGAAAATTAGAACAAGAAAAATTAATTCATAGTATAATTTTCTAAATTAAGAGAGGAACTAATAACAAATCCTCCACATGGTTCACAACATTTTTCATATAAAATTTCACTTTGTTAGTAGAGGCATCAATTGAATATCTCAGCTATGTTTGCCGAGCAGTGGCCCACATGATCTAAATTAGGGTTACCTAGATGAAGTCTACATTGTACTATATACTTCATGAATTATTTATTTTTGAGTATTCATTTTATACTTGTGGAAACACAATGCATTAATGAAGAGCCATTTAACTGGTTCAAGGGATCACACAGATGCTGGAAAAATCTAAGATCCCGTCTCTAAGAAGCAATGACTTATCCAATACTTTTTTCCTCTTCTTATGCTCTGATGGTCAGTAATCTCAGGGACTTGGGTCTCTACTTGTGAAATTTAAATCTCTATAATAAACTATTTGAAAACTAGATAAGTAGAATTAGGACCAAGCCAAAGTAAGAATGAAATTACTGAAAAGGATTAATAAGGGTGAAGGTAATCCAAGCATCTAAAATCATTGATAAAGGGACACAAAACCACATGCTCATTTAGTAAACATTTATTGAGCTCCACTTATGCACCAGGCATTATTCTAGGTGTTGAAGATTGCTATAGAAAAAATGTACAACATACATACAAATGAGATGTCAAGAGCAAGGAGAGGAAATAGAGAGTCCTCGGAGTACCTCACTGAAAATCAACCTTTGAAGAGATATAAAGGAAGTAAGTATAGCTAGGGGAGAGGATAGCATCTGGATATTAATTAGAAGGAAGGAGTTTTTTTGGGAAGTGGTATGAGGTGACCATGAGGTGGCAGAATGCCAGAGTGAAGGATGAAAAGCTAGGAGCCCTGTGTAGTTGTAGTGGAGTGAATAAATGAAAGGCATTGGAAAATGAAGTTAGAAAATGGTGGGATGAAAATCCTGAGGGCCTTTCAGGACATTATTGGGATTTCGAATTTTATTGAATGAATTAAGAATTAGTTAAGCAATTCTGAAAAGTGAAATGACAGGAACTGACCCAAGTTTTAGCATAATAATTTGTCCTGCTTTGTTAAGACTCTATGGTATGAAGGACAGAGGGGGTGGTCACAGAGACAATGAACAGGCTTGGAGAACCAGATATTCATACCATAATGACACTTGTGAGAATCAGGAGGTACTTGTCACACTGTAGAAGGCGCCCATGGGACACCCCATGAGAAAACCCTTAGCAAATGAAAGAAGAAGTATAGTACACAGAACATTTACCAGAAGGATTTTCATCAAAGCTTATAAATGAGACGGACATCTAGTTTTATTTTCCTTTTACTATTTCTATCAAATTCATTTTAAGGATTATACTATTGCATAAAAAATGAATGAACTGCTTCTTCTTTCTTTCTATGTTTCTGCTATGGGAATATAAGATCGTGCTCAGCACTCACAGCACGGACACTATTGTCACGCAATGTTGAAGGGACTAAAGGAGCATCAGTGTGGCTTTGATGGAGTGAAAGGAAGAGTAGATAAGTTTTGATAGGTAAGATTGGGAGTGAACAAATCACATCAGTCTTTTTGGTTAAGGTAACAAATGACTTTTATTTTGAGGGACCTAAGACATTATTTGAGTGTACTAACCAGAGAAGAAATTTAAAATGATCTAACATTTTGTGAAGCTCACCCTGGCTGCTGATTTGAGACTAGGGTGTAGAGACGTGAACAGACAGGAAAGCTCTTGCAATAATCTTGATGCAATTTGGATCAAGTAATAGTAGTGGAAATGGTGAAAATGTATATATACTGTTGTTATTGGATTCCTTGATCCTCTGCCACTTTCATTGTTTTTATACTTTTTTCTCCTATATTTTGCTGGGATAGTCTTTTTATTTTGTACTATCCCTCTGGATATTTCAAGGATTAACGTGCAACAATGAAATAGCATACATGGATTCCATATTTTAGAATACAGCAAATAATTCACTTATAGTATTTCTCATCTACTGTTTCCTCTGTATGTTTGCTTTGGTACATTTTGTGAAACTGGTCTCTCTCTCTTTATATATATCCAATGCACTTACATATGCATATATTTTTAAAATGCATGTATGTATAAATATATATGTGTGTGTATATATATATAATTGCTTATAAATTCAATGGTTTGTGTCTTTTATGAAGGATACTTACCTTCTGTTTTATAACCATAGAGTTCATAATTAACTGATATTTTATTTTTTTCTCATTTTGTCATCTGCCTGTTTAAATCACACTTTTTCTACTTTCAAAGTTATTTATTTTTATTTGTGTGTGGCCTACAGGAATATATTTTTTATTTTTACTTGTTTATTTATTTTTTGAGCCAACCAACTCAAAAGCAGTTTATTTTATAAGTTCTCAAAAACTTCAAAAATGATCTTTTTAAAAAACCTTTTAGGTAGATAATGGATGATTCCTTGAGTGCTTCTCTGTAACGTGTAGCAAGGGGAGGCATCAGGAACAATTGCTGTTAGTTCGATAGGTGGCACGAGCCAGACTCCTTCCAGAGGAGTCTGGGACAAGGGACCTCTAGGTGCTTCTCATCACAGGACTCCCCCGCTGCCCCTGCAGAACCTCTGAGATCCTGCCAGACTAGGCTTCCTCTGGGAAGAGTGGTCCGGCAGGACTGCCTCTACCTCCAGCCTGATTGCACAATTCTCTGAACACCCTCTGATGCTCAGTGCCCCCCACCCCCGTTTTCTCCCTGCCCCTTCCATTAGGACCACACTTAGTCCCCATAACCACCAGAAGCCACATAGCACACCCTGTGAGCTCCTGTTTGCCTTTTCTGGAAACCCCACACTCCACACTTCCTCCCCCCCCAAAGAATACAATTTTAGTAACTTTGCAAGAGAATGTCTATTTAAAGAAGTATATCACTTTTAAGTAAAAATATTTCATTTTATTTTTTCTTCTCTTACATTTTTTTTACATTTTATTCAGTTTCTAGGACATAAAATTGAGTGTTTTTATGTTATCTCTTATTGGGTATCTTCAATTGCTAAATGATGAATTATATACTTTATGGCTATAGTATGTGTTCTGTGACAAAATAAGTGACAACATTTAGTTATTTTGAATTGTAAGTTGGTATGTCTATACATTTTTAAATATACATGTCTTCTTAAAGGAAATACAAAGGGGAAATATTTAGACAGATGCTCTAGAGTTATATATGTGTGTATTAGAATCATGGGGAGAGTACTAGCAAGCTTAATTACGCCAAACATACTCTATAATTTGGAGGCAGGTATACATTACATTAGGAGGCTCACGAATTGCTATATCTCTGACAAATAATATTTTATAGAAATAGGGCCATAAGGATGGGCTGGTATATGGTATACCTATCAGGTTACTTTTGTAAGCCTGGAGTCATTTGGTAGATTTATTTGCATAACTGGGTTATTTTTCCCCCTGTATGTCTTGTTATGTAACCCCTACTAAAGAAGCAAGAGATCCAGCAAACGCAGCAAGTGGAGGTGAGATGCCCATTTGTCAGATGTCATAACGTCAGGCTTCTCTTGGGTCAAACTGGTCTCAGAGCACATAGTTATATCTAAAAACAGAGAAAGATAGAGAGGAGGCCTTCCTACACATCTCTGCAAGCTTCCTCAGCAGAAAGAGGAATATTAGCATCGGTGCCAGATACAGAGTGTTCATGTTCAGTGAAAAAGAAATCAGTAGCTTCAGCTGTGCAAGGTCATGAGCATGGGCTCTAGGTGAAATGGGACCTTAAGGATGAGTGACATCCCGAGGCAGCACTTTCCTTGTAACACTGACCTTGTAGTAACACTGATCAGCTGTTGACAAGCACATGATAAAACAAACAAACCATCTTAAAACAAGCAACTCAATAGTGTTAGTGTATTTTAGTTATAGATACTCTAGGGGTCTATCCAGAGAAAAATAGATTAAATGAAGCTTCCATTTTCATAAATCGTTAAACAATATATTTTTAACATCCTCATCACCCATCCAGCAGTTCTGAAGGTACTACTCTTAACTCTTTCCCATTTTTCAGTAGATACAATTTACCATTCCTTCGTCTTATTATGATGACATTACACTCAATTTATTATTTAAACTTTAATTTTATCGTAGGATTTTGTGTTATTTATAGATACACTTTATATCTAGCTCTTTGAGCCCTATAACCTTTTAGGTACATAAAGATGAATGCAACAATTTTTATTTTCAAAGATGTACCTACTTTTATGATAGATGCAAATAAATATCATATCATGTTGGATGTGATCAAAGCCTAAAATGCTGTTAGTTCAACTAGCAGGTCAACCTTAGCTAACGTTTCTAGGGAAGAAATATAATAACATTGACATTTCAACTGGATCTTAGAAAAAATGATAGGATTTGAAAGTCAGAGACACCTAGGATATTTGTAGAGAGAGGGGTTGCAAAATCAAGGTGAAAAATCCTGCACGTGGCAAACATGACCAGAGCTTACAAAGCGGTTAGGGAAATTGTAACAAATATGTTCGCGAGTAGAAAATAGATGGGATCTATGGACTCTAGGAGACAGAGAACAAGAGATAGTTCTCCTACGGTGGTGGTAGTAAGAACAAAAAGGAGAAGAAAGATGCTGACACCTTTCAAACTTGAGTCATCTAATGAAGAGGATGTGCTTACGTCTGTATTGAGGAGGCAGAGGAGACGTTTATATACTAACATTGCCATTGTGAAAAAAATAAGGCAACCAGAAAAAGACTATTTTGAAAAACATAAAGTAATTGGGCATTTTTAGTAATAAAATACCTTGATTTTTTAATAACTCTACTACTACACATGTTCATTTCTAAAAACAAAGTTTCAACGACATGGTGGAGAGAAAGGTTACCGGGGAGACTATCATTTTTCTCCCTCTCATCTCTCTTTTTTCTATTATCTGTGTGTGTGTGTGTGTGTGTGTGTGTGTGTGTGTGTGTGTGTGGTGCGTGTGTGTGTGGTGCGTGTGTGTGTTTGTGTATACATGGGGGAGGTTGTTTGAAGTGGCGATGATATAGGGTAGTGGGAGTGATGGAGTGCAAGGGATGGAATGGAGGATCCATTTTATGTAGGTCACTTGGGAAAAACACTGTGATCAAGTGAAATTTGAACAGAGAACTGAAGGTAGTGAGGGAACAAGACATGAATATCAGGAGGGAAAACATACCGGATGTAATGAGCGAGAATTAAGGCCGTGGGTTGGGAATGAATATGCTTGATGAGTTTGATTAGCAGCAGTGAGGCCAGAATGGCTACACCAGAATGAATAAAAGCTTTAAAAGATGAGATCAGAGAGGAAATCTGGAAGCTGACCTTCTAAGTCTTTGACAGGTCTATGGCTATTATTCTACATAAGATTGAAAGCTATAGCAAGAGCTTAGCAGAACACTAATATATTACTTGTTTTTTTAGCAAAGTGATTGTGCTTTTGAATTGACACTAGAGAAGCAAAGAGGGGCAACATCAGGAAATTATTGCAATTGCTTCAGAGAGAACTTATGGTACTTTGGATCTGCACAGTTGCTTGTATAAGACAGTGAGAATAATCACAATCAGGATATAATTTAAGGATAGGAGAGAGGACTTTCTGAGAGAAGCTCTAAGATTCATTTAGAAGATTGGTCTTGCTCTTTCCTCATGAGGAAACAGTGAAAAGAAACAGGTTTGTAGAGAAAAATCAAGAGTGTTACTTAAAACATACCAAATACGTGATGATTATTAGACAAACAAGAATCGAAAACACATTTGGATATAAGAGCCTGGAGTTCAGGAGAAGTTTTAGGGATGTTAACACAAATTACAAGTATGACAAAACTAAGAGGTAGTTAAAGTTGTGACACTTGACAAGATCTTAAAGGTATTGAGTTTTGGATGCATGTTTGAGTGGTCTTTGTTCACTGTAACTCACTGGTCCTGTTGTTTTATTCCCCTTTGGAAGTCCCCACGCTCTTCACATTTTATAAGTCATTTCTGTGGTATCCCAAAGCCTTCTCATGCTCATCATAATAGATAAGTATATAATCACACATACTGGAAAGTTGTCCTCCCTCACGTTAAGGGGATTTTATTATGTAAAATGTTTTCAGTTCATAACATAATAGACAACTTCCCATCTGTCCCAACTACATAATATCTGTGTGATACTCTATGGTATACCTTAGCCATTTATTAATATATTCAATAATTTATAACATTGATATACAGTATCTTTCTACTACAAACTGCTACACACATCTGTGTACATATATGTATACACGTACAAACTTATATTTACATATGTATGTTTTCATATTATGCATTTTTTTCAGTTTGTTTTACAAGAAAGCTGTAACAGTTTACATTTCCACCATTGATCTATGAGATTATTCTCCTCATTTCCATCCATAGCATTGGGTCTTGTTGGTCTTTTCATTTTTTCTGATTAGTCTCAATTGTATAGTTAAGCCCAATTGTTGCTCTAATTACGTATTTCCCTGACAACTAAAGAGATTTTTCTTTCTTTGAATTGTTATAATATCCAGGGGAATTTTTCACATATATTATGCATTTCTTATATATTGGTTGACTGTCTCACTTGAATTTCTGTCTTTTGATCTCCTTTCATATGACTCAGTGTTTTGTTTCTTTTTTTTTTTCAGGTTCTACCTTGCTAAAATGGTCACTTCTCTAATGGTGGTCCCCTATTAGTTGGAACCTGTGAATATTCAAAGTTTACTCCAAGTGTATCTTTCAACAATGTATTAATGTAGAGGTTTTATTTCATCAGCGTCCTCTGCAAGTGCATGTGTTTGTTTGTTTTATGAAGCCCAAGAAGGCTGGGTTTTATCCTCCGAGCTATCATTCTACTCTGAACATTATCCTACAACATAAGAGCTATTTTCCCTTCCCAGGTGGTGGAGAGAGAGCCAATATGGTAGTGATTTTCTAGTTTTCGTAGCTATTACACATTACTCTGTATGTAACATCTTCCTGGACACAGTAGCTCAGGTGAAATGTTCTGAACACATACATGCTTTACACCAAGAGGCAACACAGATTGATGATACAATCTTGGACTCTGTAAAAGACAGGCACGTATTTTGGTTCTAGACTATGTGCGATCTGATGGAAGGCACAGAGAACTTTCTGGTTTATGGTAGAAGCACAATACATAACAACAACAATAGCAACAATAGCAGTAGCGATAAGAAATGAACTACAGAAACACCTATGGATAGAGCAAAATAATAATAGCTGGCTAACCAAGGTAATTAGAAGAACATTGCTATAGCTGTTCTATGATGCTAAATATTTTAGACAACTTCCTGATTTCCTCAGCAAGAGATGAAACTTACACTTACACCACGAAAATTTCTTCATGAACGATGATGTTTCTGGTTGCTTGCATATATTTCTTAGGTAGCCGATTAAAATGTGATTCCAGTAATACGTTGCAGTCATTTAATCATTTAAATTATTAGAATTTCAGCTATAACATCCTCTAAAGCCTGGATAGCAGGTTGCAATAGTTTCTTACTTGTTTATAGGTGAGAAAATGACCCAATGATTTCCTGTCTCAAATGGTCACAAATCTGTTAAGAATTCAAGGCCTAACCCATAAATACAATGCCTCACAACGCTTAGAAAATATTTGTTTTTTACTGGTGACATATAAAATATCATTGACAGAGGTAGAGACTTTTATAATCCTATAAAGCCTCAGGAAAAAAAAATCCTTATTTTTCCAAATTATGCTGTTGGTACTTTGCCTTTCAATTCATTTATAAAGCATGTGATTTGGTGGTGCTATAACCAATATTTCCAAAGCTTATGTTTAATTTTATGTAAAATCAAATTATTTTGAATATTTTGTATTATGAAGAAACCATTTCTCTTTCTTCACCAAAATTTTCTTGAAGCATTTACAATGATGAACTGAGGGCAAAGTATCATCTTCTGCTTTTAGAGTTAAGTTCCTGGCATATTGTGGAATTCTAAAAAGCAAAGTGATCATCCTAATACTGATGTGTGTATTATCTCTAAAAGTTATGAATGGCTTTCATGGACAATAGTTGTCCACCTCTTGGAGATGTAGGTTGGGATTGAAATCCGTGGATATAAATGATTTCCTGGGTGGAGATTAAAGACTCCAACTGACAGAGAAGTAACAAGCTTGCCCCACTATTTGAAGTAAACATACATACTAAGAATTTCTGATTTTTATACAGCTATATTGTTGTGAAATTCTAGCTTGATTTGGGAGAAAAACAAATAATATAGGCTAAAGAAATTGTCAGAATATGTAAAAAGGTCAATTCTGCCATCTGGATAGTCTAGATAATGATTCTTTATGTTCTAAATTGTTCTATGTTTGCATGTATGCTGTTATTTACAGTAGTAAATATATAGCAATGCTATCTCTTTGCCTCTTTTGGTTTTAATTGTTTTCCTTGTATGCCTTTTCTTTCTTCTTTTACTTTAATATATCCCTCCCAGCGTTGCAACACAGACTTTGTTAATTTTATTCTCAATTTCTAGGTTCTACTTTCCATTTGAATAAATATTTATCCTACATTATGATGGGTAGCTTGCCCTCCTTCTCTGCTTATGTTAAGCTGAGTTCAGTCTTGAAAATTAGTAGCTGACACTTTCTAGATTCTGATTCTTTTTTTTTTAAAGATTTTATTTATTTATTCGACAGAGATAGAGACAGCCAGCGAGAGAGGGAACACAAGCAGGGGGAGTGGGAGAGGAAGAAGCAGGCTCATAGCGGAGGAGCCTGATGTGGGGCTCGATCCCATAACGCCGGGATCACGCCCTGAGCCGAAGGCAGACGCTTAACTGCTGTGCCACCCAGGGGCCCCTAGATTCTGATTCTTGATTCTTTTGGGATCTTCTAGGTAGAGTAAGTAGTTTTCTTGTGTTTCAGGGTTTTGCAGTTTGTGTCATTCTTGAACCACAAACCACTGACTGCTGCCTTTAGATTCCTTATTGCTAAGAGCAGACGGCTCTTTCCCCCTGAGGCATCTCCTTGAACCAAGCCTCCAGATGTTTGCCCTGTTAGCTCAAGGTTGGCTCCCTGTGTGTGAGTAAATGTTAAGTCCTCAGAAACTGCCTTCTCTGAATAACCAGTGTTAAGAGGTTCCCTCCCCAACCTCCAGTCCTTGTCATATTATCCTGCTCTATTTAGTCACCTCTATAGTGCATTTCATATTTTATATGAACTTTTCTTATTATATATATTATTTATTGCTTACTTCTTTCTACTTAAAATAAAATAGGTTCCTTATGACCAGACACTTTGCTTAGATTTTTGGTTCTCGACACAACATTTCTGGGTTCTCAAGTATATTTATTGAATGGATGAGGTAATAAATTTACACAAAAACTATCGCTAAGTCAGTCGAGTTCTTTCAATCTCTTCAAGCAAATTTAAAAATAATAGTATGAAATAGTATTTGAGCCTTGGAAATTTTAACACAATTCATTATCATATAAATGTTTGTCAATCATATATAACTATCTGGAATAGATGTGAGATATTTCTTTTTTCTTTTTCTTTAAAGATTTATTTCTATGAGAGAGAGAAAGGGTGCAAGCGCATGAACAGGGAGAGGGAGAGGAAAGAATCTCAAGCAGACTCCGAGCTGAGTGCTGAGTGTGGAGCCCAGGACTAGCCCCATCTCATAACCCTGAGAGCATGACCTGAGCCAAAATCAAGAATTAGGACACTTGCCGACTGAGCCACTCAGGCACCCCAAGGGATATTTATTTTTTTAATGTAATTGTAATATAATGTCAAATCTATAGTAGAAAATCAGGATGTCTTGATTTTTTCATCGATAATAAGAGCATTTACTAAACAATGCAAAAGTGTAAACCTTCTAAACATAAGACCATTTATATATAACAGTACCATACGTTAGTTTTGCACTTCTGAAATGCATTTGATACTTATTATTATAATCTTATGAGGTACCTATAACAAACATTATCTTGCACTAATCAACTAAATTATATTGCTAACTGTTTAAGAATGGCTATTAAACACGGATTTGCATCCTAGTTTGACTATGAAATCTTGGAATGTATTTTCAACAACACAACAGCGTATCTTATTGAGAAACAGTGTACATTTCATTCAGGTAAATTATTCAGTCTCCATGATTGGAAGTTTTATAGTCTGAGTAAAAATCTCATCCCTTAGCACCTTTGTGCTGAAAGATTTAAATTAAAATGATATTTAGTCTCCTGCTAGGGAAATGATTAATCCAGAAGAGATATACAATTTTAGCATGAGGGAAAATCTAGTTTTAGCCTAAGATTGGTCTTAATCCAATTGTTTTAAGAATATCCTTTTCCCATCTCTGAATGTGTTAGCTTATATTGTTTCCTCATATTTTTAAGGTTTTCACAAAAGCTAACAAGAGACTTCATAATCCAGACAAATGTTACAATTTAATTTTATGTTTAAAAACAAAATTGCCTAGGCCCCGAATTTTCAATATCATTTTCTGCAGAAACCATCTTTTTTTTTTTAGGAACTAGACATACAAAGTCCTCAAAATTTTATCTTAAAACTAGCTTTCCTGGAGTCCTTTATAGCTGAACAAATAATGAAACCAATAAAATATTTTGGTTGGCTCAAAATGCATATAGATTAGTAATTCTGTGTTGCTGATTTTAGTAGTTGGTTTTGTCTCTAATGCGAGCTGTGTAAAATCAGCAAGTATGATTACTGTCCACAAACGGCAGTTATTAGCAGAAGAACCACAATCTTCTTTTCTCAAATATGTCCTCTTGGTTTATAAAATTAAAACCCTGGATTTTAATCCACCTCTTCAATTTGTGCTCTTGTTCTATTTTTTCTGAGAACAACTTTTTTTCTCTCTTTCATTTATAATTTTAGTTTGGGTTGTTTTTAATACACGTTATCATTTCTTTAGGGGTATCATCTATTCTCTTGGCTTATTCTCTTGGCTTAATTTTGTGTTAATACATTGTATGCTTATCAGTCCTGCTCTCTTACCAGAGAATAAACCCCATCTACATATATATATATATATATATATATATATTTATATTTATATTTATATTTATATTTATATTTATATTTATATTTATATATGTAGTATTTGTGATAGTATCCTAACTTGGTTCATTAATTTAATAGCTTCTTCCCAAGTAACAGATTCAGGCAAAGGAGTTCTACTAAAAGCATCATGCAGAGAATGAAAAGCCCTGCCATGCAGAGGACTATGGCCCACTATCACTCATCATCCATTCCTTAACCAAACTTCACTGCTTTCAACCACCCAGGCATGATCTTGAGAGTGTAGATTTTATGGAATCATTATACCTGGTCAGCATAAAATTATGTGATGTAATATTGTTTCTACAGTGCTTTGATAGTCTTTTAAGTCATGATAAACAGCATTTTGGACTACCTCTTGGACTGGCACCTTTTGTTGATATAGTCCATATTTTGATATAAAACATAATTGAATGTCTCAGGTGTCCTTTATTTAATAGCCATTGGTCATTGGCCGCAGTGCTGCTTCCTGGTAAACGATGAAACCTATGTTTCCAAAGTATACTGTCTAATTTGCCTGAATGAAATGCATATCATTTCTCAATAAGATATGGTGTTGTGTTGTTGAAAATATATTCTAAGATTTTGTAGTCAAACTCAGATGCAAATCCATGTTTAAAAGCAATTCTTTATACCTTAGCAATGTAATTGAGTTGTAGGGCAGTAATAATGTTTGTTACAGATGCCTCATAAAATTGCACTTTATTCAGGAAAGGGATCTGCATAATGACAGACAACTTGGGTGCTGTTTATACCGTGGAAGATTTATTTTAACATGTCTGTGAGGGCAAAGGTGTTTGACTTTATTCCATGTGGTACGTACAATAAGCAATAGCAGTCACAAATAAGTCATTCAAGATGTTTGTTAAATAAATAAGTGGTTAGTTAATGAAACTTGTTTTCTGATATCTGCCATTTTTCACCTACTGATTCTTTCTTTATCTCGTTGCAACTCCTAAACTAATCTCTTTTAAGACGATTATCCCATCTTCAAATACCGATCTATTTTCTTGCCATGAAAGACTTTATTTACCTACTCAATTAACTTTATATGATCCCCAACCCTATAGGGTTTCTAGAGACTCATCTGTCACAGACTCCAGTTTCAGAAACCTTTACCTCAACACCTGTTTCTCAAGAAAGCGTTTCCGCCAAGATCACCTACCTCATAAGGGTACGGGAATTACTGGTTGTAATTTCAAAGCTTAAACTTTGCTAGAGTAGCTTCTAAATGGTATTGGTTGGAATACTTTCAATGTAATAAGAAACTCACTTCAAATAGGTAGGCTTTGAAAAATGATGCCCCTGCAACAATTGTTAAGGTTAGTCTATTTTCAGCTCTTCTAGAAGTTAGTATTTTTATCTTATTGTTGATTTAATTTGAATATTTTTTATGACTAAGGGTGCTGAGCATCTTTTTATGTTTATCATCCATATATATCTTCACTGATAAAATGTCTGAATTATCTGCTCTGTTTTTAAAATGGTTGCTTTTTTACAATTGAGTTTCAAAAGTTCTTTACATATTCTTGATACAAGCTTTAAAATATTTGTTAATATTTTTTTCCAAATTGGTTATTGCCTTTTTTAACAGTGTATTTGAAAGAGCAGTTCTAACTTCATAAAATCAATTTTTATCAATTTATTCTTTTATGAGGTTTGAGTTTTGAGGTACTATTTGCAAGAAATCTTTGCGTAAACTAAAGTTAAACTGATTTTCCCTTATATTTTCTTCTTACAGCTCTACACTTTTTCACTTATGTCTATGATACACTGAGTTAATGTTTGTGAAGTCCAAATTATAGATTAAAGTTTATTTTTCATCATATAACTGCCCAGTTATTCTAGAAATATATGTTGTATGACTGTCCTTTCTTTAATGAATTGATAATCAAACATATTTTTGGCCTATTTCTGGAATTCTGTTCTATTGATCTATTTGTCTATTTTGATGCTAATACTATGATTTCTTAATGACTGTAACTTAATAATAATAAGCATGAAGTCATGCAGCATGCACTCCCCTCAGTTTTTTGTTTTTGTTTTTTGCAACAGTATTGGCTATTTTATGTTCTTTGCATTTCTGTATGGATTTTGGAAATAGTTCCTCAATTTCTGAGAAAGATTGAAAAACTCTGCTTGCAAGGATTATGATGAAGATAGCACCTAATCTAGATTGGTTTGGGGGAGAAATGGCATTTAACTATATTGAGGGTTTTTTTTTAATGTAAGAACTATATAGCGTTTTTTTAAATTTTAGATTTTCCTTAATTTTTCTCAGTAATGTGTTTTTTTCCATTTTGAGTATAAAGATCTCACATGAATTTAGTCAGATTTGCTCTTAAAATATATCCTAATTTATCAGACTATATGATAGCATAATTTGTTTAATTCCTAAATGTTCTTTGGATTATATGGAAATGAATTTTATTTTTATATTGATTTTTTTAATCCTACAAATGTTGTAAACAAACTCATTAGCTCACTAGTGGTTTTTTTTTTCATTTATTTTGTAGATTTTACAACATTTTCTCTATAGATGATTAAATACTCTGAGAATAAAAATAATAACATTACTTCTTCCTTTCCAAACTGTATACTTCTTTTGTTTCCTTTTTTCTTGCTTTACCTTGAAAAGAGGAATAAACCAGAGAAGCAAGCTGTCATGACCTTTAAGTACCTATTTCTTGCAGCTCATATCTAATGTTACTAACTAGCCCAGTATTCTTTGGTCTCATAAGAGACAATTGATTTTATTTTTGCTTGTTTTTTTTGAGTTTGATTTCCTTAAAAGTCTTGATAAATACACCAATTTTAAAGCTATTAATACTTTTCCTCCCTTCTTGCAAAGATACTATATCTACAATATAAACTGGAAGACTGACCTGGAAACTCTAAGGATAATGTGAATTTCCAGCACTTTTCTATGACTCTTTGTCTATTCTTCCAACACACTAAAAATCGTGTGGTACATCCTGGACTTCAGTAGCTCTCCCCGTAATTTGGGATAATAATAGATTTCTGACAAAGTAAGGGAGAAGGAAAACACAAACATATTGGACACTGGAATGATAAGACTGCTAAAGGGTCAGTGAGCTAATATATTCTGGGGTAAGTCTGAGATCTTAGTAGAAGTAGATCATGCAAGGTTTAGTAGGCACAATACAGAGTTTAAATTGTATTCTTGTGCACAGAGAAGCTTTTGAGGCTTTTAATTAAGGGAATTATATAATCTTTTTTAAAGTAAAGAATTAACTCTAGGATTTGGTGGAGAATGAATCTTAGGGCAGCAACGAGAGCAGGGAGTGATAAACTATTTTATTTTACAAGGCAGGCAGATCAAGATGGTGAACTGACTATGGCTATGGTAATAAAATTGGAGAGACCTAGACATATTAGGGATATATTTTAGCCATGGATCCAAAAGCATTTTAACCACAGATTCAAGGATGTGGACTGTGAGGGAAGTGTGAAATTATGGCTAACTCCTGAATTTTGAATGAAGCAGTTGGATGGCTGGTGATGACATTAACTGAAGTGGGGGAGAACTGGGCATATGCTGTATCATGTTCTAGAAGAAAAAAAAATGGTTGATGTCTGTAACTTGTTAAGTTTCAAATACTATGAGAAATGCAAGTGGGGGGGCGCCTGGGTGGCACAGCGGTTAAGCGTCTGCCTTCGGCTCAGGGTGTGATCCCGGCGTTATGGGATCGAGCCCCGCATCAGGCTCCTCTGCTATGAGCCTGCTTCTTCCTCTCCCACTCCCCCTGTTTGTGTTCCCTCTCTCTCTCGCTGGCTGTCTCTATCTCTGTCGAATGAATAAATAAAATCTTAAAAAAAAAAATGCAAGTGGGAGATTATGCATGCAAATGATAGAAGAAATTGGAGTGCAGAGTAGAGGATAAATCTGGGAATTGGAAACATATAATAATATTAAGAAAAAAAACATGGAGAGAAGAGGGAATGAGGACTTTCATCATCAATAATTGGTTTGTGAAACACAGTAAAAAGGAGTTTCCAGTGATCTAGAAACAAAACTGGAGGACACAAGTCAGAAATCCAAGGGAGGAAAATGTTATCTGAATTAAATGTTGCAAATAGATAATGCACAATGAGGACAATGGTGTATTCATATTTTGGTAAAAGTGAATGAATTGATAGCTTTCCTAAGAGTGAGTTCAGTAGAATGATGCAGAAATAAGTCATTTTGGAATAGTTGGAATATTGTCTGAAGAAAAAACTCTTCTTTAGTTTTTGAAAATACATTTCTTTAGTTATAGTTATTTATCTTAAAATATTTCTTTATAATTTTAAGTAAATAATTTAGATTGGTGGTTGCCAGAGATGGGGGTTAGGGGGTGGATGAAGTGAGTGAAGGTGGTCAAAAGGTACAAAGTTCCAGTTATAAAATAAGCCCTGGGGACACAATGCACAGCATGGTGACAATAATTAATAATACTGTTATTGCACATTTGAAACAGCAGCTAAGACAGCAAATATGGAAACTTCTTATCATAGAAAAAAATGTTAACTTTGTGTGATGATGGACGTTAACTAGACTTATCATGGTGATTATTTCACAATATATACAAATGTTGATTCATTATTTTGTACACCTGAAACTAATATAATGGTGTATGTCAATTCTATCTCAATTTTAAAAAAAGGAAATTCCCTTGGTTTCAAATATTATTCAATTAATTCTTAGTATCCATTTTAATAAACTAATGGGAGCTGAAGAATTGTAATTATCAGAACCTGAGGAATCAAATTTGACATTTCAAAATAGTCAAAATTGGCAAACCCATGTCATGTGCTTTCCTGAACCGATGACTATTAGAAAGAGAGACACAGGGTCTATATTGACTTCTGTAAGCTTAGTTCCCTAAATCATCCCCTGATAAGAGTGGCAATTATAACTAGCTATGACTAAGTATGGGCCATTTCTGAACATGTCAAATTCTCCAACGTCTGATACTCCAGAACCATATGGAAGAGATGAACTACATATTAGGAACATATTTAGAAACACATATTTAAAATATCCACTATACAGAACTACGAGAGTTTCAAAATAGAGACCCAAAGCAGGGATAAAAAGAAATGAATGTGCTATATTATATTAATTTCAAATGATAGAGTAACATAGGCTGAATGAAAATACAAGGTTTTTGGAGAAGTCATAATCAATAGTGAGCACTTAACGTCGCGTAACTGAAAAGCAAAGAAGAACTAGTTTAACACGAGAAAAATTAGGATAGAATTACGAGGGGAGAAATCGCAATAATTATATTATACTCTGTTGTGTTCTTTAACAAATCAGGAGAACAGATGCTCCAAGTCCATGTAAAATTAAAAAAATATTAAATATATCAAGTTTAATTATGAAAGTAATAAACTTTTGATATTATCAATATTTTTGATATTTTTTTCATATACTTGGGAATTGAATATACCATTCAGGATGGGGAGAATACGTTATCATAATGCCATTTGTCATCCTATACTCAGCTACCTCCAGCTTCCTCCTACAAACACACTTTGGTTTGCTACTTACAGCAGCTAATAAGGCGGTCAATAAGATCAGGATTAATTCTGGGAATTAAAGTTAGGGAGTAATATAAGGGATTTTGCAGCTGCCACTGTGTGGTCTTTTGTATAATTATAACTTTAATTTTGTTCTGTATTTCAGAACAAGGACTTTACTTCTTTTTTCTAAATTACAAGAACTAAAAACAAGTCCAATTTTGACAAGTCATGTTATTATATTCTTACAGACTTTTTCTGGAATCTATTCTTTAGCATTAGGGGGAATCGAGTACACTAGTCCTCTGGGAGGTCTTTTTTATGATTCTTTTGTGTCTAAAAGAAATTATGAATAACATTTTCCTCATTTCTTTCATTTTAAACTACATTTCATAAGGCTGGATAAGCATAATTTTTTTCCAGCTGTTTCTATGGCTGCTTATTTTTTTGAGCACAGTCTTTGCAGCACTGATTTCTAATTCATAGAACATTCAGTGCACATTGTTCTTACTCAGTATGCATATTACTAAAAGAGTCTAAATTAGTTTTAGAAAGTTTAGGTACTTAAAACTATGATGATGTATATAAGCTTGTAATAATCATTAAAATAAAAGAAAATGCAATTTTGCAAATGTTTTCTTTTAATTTTATAGATTAGTCCCCCTTTTAAAAACTGTTATGGAAAAGAATATCTAGTTTATCTATTTCCTTAAAACAACAAAACAAAATACTCTTAAATTGTACAGAGCAAATTTGCACTATGGTAGCAATAAAAAAAATTTAAAAGCACAATGTTATTAGGTAAAAATTTAGGCATTCTTGAAAAAAATCATCATTACGGTAATAATAGTAATGATGATGATATTTGAGATGTTATTGGTACAAGATTTAAATTTCATTATGTAAGTTCAAAATCTATTTCTACCTGTATTAAATAGTGAAAAGCTTAGAATATTTTTCCATTTTATTTTTCTCAAGAAATTATTATGCACAATATACAACAGGACATTTTTAAAAATCACTAATAATTTAATTGAAATCTTACCATTCTTCCCCTGGTATACCACTCCTACCACCTTCACTTCGGCTGAACTACTCATTCCTTTTTTATATCTCCATACCCTCATGAAGTCTCCTTGCTTTTTTTTTTTTTTTTTTACCATTTTTCATTTATAATGCAGTTTACTTGAGGATATAATAAAAATAATTTATTGTGAGGATGAAATTAGATAATCCATACACACCAGTTTTATAAGAGCAACATATAGTAAGCATTATATAATTTTTATTCATATTATCTTAAATTTTTCATTTGACTTATATTTCTAATAATCCTCTGTGCTGGTTCACAATCTATATTCTAATAACAGGATGAAACTTTTAAGCTAATTTTAGTTAGGAGATCGTGTAGGATAAAATAATGAGTTGAGCAGTATATTTCCAGATTATCAAATACTTGGAGACATAGGTGAGAAGTCTCCCATAGCATCCTTGTATGACCTTTGTTGTTGAAATGCTACGTAGACCTCATAACCTCAATTAATTCCTGTCTGCTTCCCTGCTTTTATTAAAATATATATACATGCAAGAAAAATCTAGTAGAGTGGGGGAGTTTCAATTTATACTATATAAGACAAAGTAAAAAAATTTGGTATAGATGGAATCTAAAATACTTGGAAGATATTTTGAATAGAAATAGGGCTATCTTTGTTTTAACAACTGGAAAAGAAAAAAAGCTCTGTACACTTAGCATCTGTGAAATGAGTAAATTTCAATCAGATTCCTTCTATTTCCTGTGTACACAGCAGTGATGAAAAGGGATTATAGGAGAGTGTATTCATCAGAGAATATTAATAGGATTATAGAGATTAGCTTATCGCCAATATAACATATATAAAGCCACATGTCCACATTTCCTGCTGTATGACTTCCTCCAGCAGCTCGTAGGCTGCTCTGGTTCAAAATGAAGAGAACAGAAAATTGAACTCAACTAGGATTTGAAATTTGTTCAAGTTGTGAAACAAAACGACAGAGCAGTTAGAAAGTTTGGATTAATAGGAAGCTATCTTTGAAGTGATGGACTGAGAAATCTGAGATTAATAATGAGGGACATAAAGGAAGTGAATGGATGTAATGAAAGCAGAATACTCTGCACAAGCTCGGAGAACAACTGAAGAAATTGAGTGACACAAGATGGAGGGTTAAGTTTGGAAGTAGGGATGGGATGTTTGCGTGCGCAGTTTTTGATGGTGGAAGGAAGAAAAGTGACAAAACTGATTATGACTTTTGCTGGGTCTTATTATTGGACTCAACGAGAAAGAATTTTATACATGGAAAATCTGAATTGCTAAAAGACCAAGAGTTTGACAGTTTATTTCATGGATGTTGGAATTACCAGGAGGGTTATAAAATATGAAGGAACACTTTCAGTCAAGTGGGAATTGTCTCTTTCGCTACATGCCTCCCTCCCTTCCTCCCTTCCCTCCCACCCTTCCTTTCTTTTCTTTACTTGTCTATTATTCTTATTCAATAGATCAGAAGTGCTCTGTATAGTGGTAGAGAATAATTAAAAGGAAAGTGAGAGCATGCCTGTCCTCATTGTGAAATGGCAACAGCCTCAACATACTAGAATTTCTTAGGTAAAAATAGCAATTAAAAGTCTACTTGGATAAAAATAGATCAAATGGTATGTCAATCCCACCTCTTGCAATAAAAATGAGGGGTGTGTGACAAAATAAACAGTTATCATATGAAAGCCCTCCGTGGAACTTTTACCCTCAAGTTTGAGGATTAGTTAGCAGGTAAGGGAAGAGAAGGTATAGGGTATGCTCAGACAGACAGAGAACATGAAAAGGTTGCTCATCTGCAGTTCTTATGCTTAGGTCTTTGAGGTAAAGAGATGTGAAGAGATCAACGGTGGGACTATGGTAGCCACTTTGTGGTTTTAGCTGATTAAAACATAATTATGAGAAAACACGTAGCATCACAATGTCAATAGTGTTTAGTTCTTGGAGATGCTATTGTTCCAATCATTTTTCTGCTTTTTGAGAAAACTATTACCTGTGTCTCCTGGAAACCAGATGCTTGGCATTATCCCAACTGTAAAACCTTATCTCTTTGACATTGACAAGTCAGTGGAAATGCTAGCCTGTAACTTCTCTAATTTCCAAAACTCTGCTCTTATTTCCTTTTCTCAATGACAGCAACCTTGTCCAGCTGTGTTTCCAGAATCTCTAAATACTCTCTTTGTCCACCATCCAAAGCTGGAGAAACCTATCTTTTGAATCCTTTTTCCTATTTGTCCTGAACCCATAAATATTGGCACTTTTGTGTCTGTAGAATTGCAAAAGAATTTGTAACAGTTTGGGAACTACCAAAATCATTGCAGTGATTTTTTTCTGACCTAAAAAGTATATTTAAGAAATCAGTTTTGTGTGAATCTTCTGAATGCAGAAAGCATTTTTTTTTTTGAGAGGGGAGGGCAGTTTCCTGCAATCCTGTGGTACCTAAACTTTAAGACTGACCAAAAACCTGGGGTGGTTCTTTAAAATACAAATATCAGGATCAAATTCCAGACATTCAGAGGAAGGAAACCTGGATTTAGGGCCTAGAATCTTCCACTTTCACAACATCACAGGTGATTGTGATGTAATCTATCCAACTAAGCCTATTTTGAGAAACTGGATTCTCAATTTACTATAGTAAAACTTTTGAAGGCCACATTTCCCCCTAGTTTTTGAAGAAACAAATTTAACGAATTCAACAAATTCTTCTAAATTAAAAAAAAGTAGCTATGTAGAAAGAGGATATATTAATCAGCTCAATCATATGTAGATGTATAGTAAAGAAAACATCTTAAATATCAGTTTTTATGAAAAATAAATTTAAAAAATAACTATATTTAAAAAAATTTATTCTTTAGTTAGAAACCTTGGATAAAAAAGTCATATCAGGACTCAGGAGCAAAGGCAGAGACACAGAAGCACCTGTTTTTTTCTTCTCAGGCTGGAATAGGCCAGATTCACTGCAGGTCTAGCTACAGACTCTTATTTACATTCTGGTCCCAGGTAGGTTGGTTGCAAACTGACTTCATTTCATCGAAGGGCCTAACTTGAGGGCATTTATGTCTCAGAATATAAAGAACACACTTGCATTGATGTAAGTTTTTAAATAACGCTGAGATACTTCTAACTTAAAAGATTACTCAGTTCAATTATATACATTACAGAAGTGAGACAATTTACTTACAATAATTAAGTGATATCATCATGGTTATCAAACTGAAAAGAGTGGACACAATTACTCTTTTCTGAATAGAGTATTTCTAAGAAGAATTGGTGACAAAGGTTAACTGAGTAGGATTTGTTTAATAGAAAGGCTTGTCTGCACACCCCCAACCCTACTTTCAGTTGTCCCAACAGCTATGGGATATTTTGTATCTCATCTCCCTAGCGGAGTACTCCTGATTTAAAATATAGAAATGATACTTTACAGATTTTCTCCCTTAACATGCTGCCCTGTGAGTGAGCAGTGTGTTTTCATGGAAAGAGCCTGAGGTAAAACCCCAACTTCTACTTATAAGTGGTGTTGAATAGCATGCTTACCTCTGAGCTCCATTTATCTCATAACAAAAATGGTGATACCACTTACCTGAAAAGAAATACCACAGATGAACATTTGTGGAAAAAGAAAAAACAAACACGTGCATGCTATGCTGTGTGTACATTTATATGTGTGTGGATATATATACACATAAGTATATGCATATAAATAATATATATTCTTACAAATAAGTAAACACATTTTGGAAAATGTATTACATGCTAATTTTTTAACAGATTTATTTATTTAGAGAGAGAGTGTGAGCAAGGGGGCAAGGGAGGGGGGCAGAGAGAGAACCCTGAAGCAAGCTCTACCTCATGCGAGGCTCTATCCCAAAACCCTGAGATCATGACGTCAGCAGAAAACAAGAGAGTTTGCTGCTTAACCTACTGTGTCAACCAAGCGCCCCTGCATGGTAAATTGTAAGGAATCAATAAATGTTAACTCCTTCTTATCCCTTGAAAAAAGCCAAAAAGTCTGTGGGCTAACACAAATTCTCTAAGGTATAAAGTGGTAAAATGAATTGGACATGTTGACATGTCCCAAGAAAAAAGATGGTGACACAAATCTATCAACCCATCAGTTTTCTTCAAAACGATCAGCTTCATGAGAGACACAAATAATAGAGAGGGTACATAACATCAAAGGAGTCTCGAGTCACATGATAACTAAATGTAATGTTTGAATTTTTATTGGGTCCTAGACTGAAAAGGCAAATGAACAAAAATAAAACAGCTAATATACATTGAGCAAATCTGAAAAGAGACTATATATTAGATTACAGATATATATATTTTAAGACTCCAATTTTTTTATTTGAGAGACAGAGAACATATGCGCTAGTCGGGGGAGGGGTAGAAGGTGAGGGAAAGAATCTCAAGCTGACTCCCTGCTGGCATGGAGCCCCATGAAGGGTTTGCAGTGTTCGATCTCACAACCCTGAGATCATGACCTGCGCCAAAATCAAGAGTCAGACGCTAACTCTTTGAGCCACCCAGGCACCCCAAGATTATATTATTAATATTATTAAGTCTTTGGTGCAATAATCGTATTATGATTATATGGTATATTCTTCAGAGATGCGTTGTAAAATGTGTAAAGTGCCAGGATGTCTGCAAATGTCAAATGGCTAATAAAGGGAAAGAAAGCAAGAAGAATTTCAATAAAGTATAAGGTATGCGCTCATGCTATTACTCAGACAGAAACATGGCACCATGCTAAACTAGGAAAGAGCTTTAATCAAAAGTAAAATATAAGTTGGTTTAAATATTAGAGAATTTATCCTAACGATAAGTGTTACCTATTTATGTAAATTGAGGGAATTGTGAACATAAGAGCTGATTTTCAGTACTTTAATTTGACTTTCTAAACTAAAACCTACAAAAGGAATAGTAAAAAATAACTGTCTGCTATTTTCAATGACTATTTTTAAAATTCAGTTACAAAAAGAGTTGACATCATTTTAAGTTATGAAAATACAGAATGTGTCACTGATTGCCAGTTGTTGTTCAGATCCAGCCTTAGTCAGATTTATCTCAAGAGAAAGATTATGATATTATCAAAGTTGGATGTCTTTCCAAGCACTTTTTTCCACTAATTATTTTTGGAATTTCAGGGAGTCAGGAACATTTGAATTGACTTATAAAGGGATTAAGAATGAGATGGAAACATCTGCTCTTGTCAACGTTGTTATTTTTCACAAGCATCAGTTCTACACAGAACATAGTTTTTGTTTTTATTTCAAAAGAAATTAGTGCTCTAGCAAATTAAAATAAGTTCATTAATAATTTACAGATAATGCTGTCGATGTGGCAGTACTAATTACACGATGATGTAGAAGTCTAGAATGGTGGTAAGAAAACAACTCTGTCCCCCCCAAAAAACTGACCAAAAAAAAAGTAGGTATAATCATAGGAGATGATTGTGTTTCCCTTTTAAAATGAAAGCCGCATCCAAGTGCAAAATCTCCTTACTTTTCTTGAGACAAAGTTTATGGAGTGATTCTGAGCCACTCGATTGATAATTAGCTTCCATTTTTATGTGTACTATTTTAGAAATAATCAGTTGCCATGTTCTGATGATTCAAACTTGGATTTTTTTAAATCACCAATAGAATGATGTGGAGAATGCGATGTTTGGAAGGAGAGACCCTGAGTCAGGCAGCTAAGGTTCAAACTCCATCGCATTTCAAAACCGTGACCTTGAGCAAATTACTTAGCTTCTCTGTTTCTCATTTTCCTCATGTGTAGAGAATGAAATAATAATAGTCCATATTACATAGCTATTGTGAACATTTAATTAATGAATATATGTAAAGTATAACGAAAGCAATGCAAATGTTTACTTATGAAACATTCACATTTCAAGTCTTTCACTTGAATCTTGGCATTTGAGATCTCGTTCTTCCTTTCTTCCTCCCTCTTTGTCTCTGTCTCTCTCTTTCTAGAAATAGATGTATTTCTCTTTTTGTGAAATTTCTTCTCATCCTACCCACATGTATAATTCTTTTTAGGTTCATTTTTCTATCCTAAATTTGAGTTTTTAACTGTCAAATAAACAATAACTTTGAACTCAAGAAAGCAGAGACTTATTCAAAAAGACTATAGCAATAAGAAG
This sequence comes from Ursus americanus, assembly GCF_024610735.1. Taxonomy (NCBI): domain Eukaryota; kingdom Metazoa; phylum Chordata; class Mammalia; order Carnivora; family Ursidae; genus Ursus; species Ursus americanus. The sequence goes on along the minus strand of NC_142141.1, from coordinate 43,560,413 downwards.
AATGTTCTGACCACAGATCTGCAATTTCAAAGTCAAAGCAAAGAAAGACTTTTTTTTTTCAATAAAGAGGGGTACCCCTGTGAGGGGCTAGCAGGAACTTTGTAGGAGAAATTTATAGCAGGTGGGTGTGGAACAGATGGTAGATATTATAAGGGATGTTGAACAGGATTTCTTCCTCCTGAAGTCAGTCTGTTCTCAGGATGAGCTGTAAGGGGAAGATGTTCTGCATCGTAGCTCTTTCTTAAGCTTAGGGGCAAATCTAAAAGGAGAAAGAATCATAGAATCTGAAGAAGAAACCAGATGATTAAGGGCAAATCTAAATTCAAGTATATGTCATCTGGAATAAAACCTGATTAAGTTTAGTAAAACCAAGTTGATGGGTAAGTAATGGGCAGTTGAGATCACTTGGTGGTCACCTATCTCTCCTCTGCTAGCCAATAATCAATAGGTCTCTACTTCAGAATGAAAAGTATGGAGATACTGAAAACTATTGTTTGTTGTAGATTCAAGAGAAAAATAGAACAAAATCCACTGCAGAAGAGACAGAGAATCAGAGATAAACTTTTGTTGAATAATAAAGATTACTTACTTGATTCGAAGTCCCTCAAGGACAATATGTCTTCAGAATTTGAAAAGGGAAATAACAAATGCCAACATAATACCAATAATAACATATATTTTTCAAATTGCAGTTTGTGCTGCAATGTGCCGATAAAAGTTATTTTTTCTAGCACTACTTGTATCTTTGAATAAGAAAATGAACAGTAATGCATTTAGTTGGATGACAACTAAAACCATTTTTCCCAAAAGAGTAATTAATTTACATTTATGAAGATGTTTCTTTTTGATTGCTAATATAGCAAATATATTTAATGTTTGCCAGTTCATTTAATTTTTACCATATCCAGCATTTCTTTCAGATAAAGCAAAAATTTTGTCTGTTATATTTTAACAGCTATGGCTTATATGTTAGTGATGCAAATTTAATTATAATTAATATATAAGCGTACATAATCATAGATACACACATATAAATAGGCTTTAAAATTTGTGAGTACATAATATATGTTATAAAGGGGAAAATAATTAATGGGAAAGCAAAAATCATTTGCTCAATGATGCTGCGGAAATTCCCTCTTCCGCAAAAATTAAAATAAAAAAATATGTGATAAACACCTACTTATTCAAGCAAAGAAAACTCATTTGAATAAAAAATGTTAACACTTTTGTATCTGAGTTATGGAATTAAAGCTGATTTCTATTATCTTTTTTTGAAGGTTTATTCAATAAGTTTTTCTTTTATTATAAAAAAGAAACAAAAAAGTAGAATTCATGAATTTTGTGATCAACCCATGAATCACTTTTAATTATATAGAATTCTGATATTTCCTTCTTTTAGTCAATTATATCAACATTAGGACATTTATAGTTAGAAAACTGTAGCATAGGTGGATAGATGATAGAAAATAGATAAATAGATAGGTGATAGAGATAGAAAAAGAGGTTTCTGTAATACACAAGAACGAAATCACCAATATTTTCACATTGCATCCTCAGTATACACTTCTTTTTTCTCATTCAATTCCTATAATAATTCTATAAAATAGACATAATTTGCCCCATGTTATGGATACAGAGATTTAGTGCCACGTCCATATTCAAATATCTAGTAAGTGGAATTTTACCCACAACTTTCTGACAAATCTGAGAGTTGAATCCACTTTTTTTTTTTTTTTTTTTTAGTTCTCAAGTGGCATAAACAGAGATTATAAAAATTACCTTGCATACTTATTTAAGATATGTATCTCTGGCTTCTACTCCATATATTCTGAATCAAAACCCCAGAAAAGATAGTGGGAAATTATTTTATCAAGTACCTTAGGTATGTATTAGTTAGGGTTCTCCAGGAAAGCAGAATCAGTAGGAGATACCTATAGATAGATGATAGACAGATAGATGATAGATTAGCTAGCTAGCTAACTAGATAGAAGATAGATTGATAGATAGATGATAGGTAGATAGATATTTCATAGATTAGCTAGCTAGCTAGAGAGCTAGCTAGATGATAGATAATGATAAATAAACAGATAATTATGAGAAATAGGCTTATATGATAATAAATGACCAAGAAGTCTCACATTCTGCTGTCTAGAAGTAAGCTGGGCTCAAGAGAAGTCAATGGTATAATTCGGTCCAGGTCTAAAGGCCTGAGAAATAGGGAGCCAATCATGTAAATCACATTCTGAAAGCAGGAAAAGATGGATGTAGCTTTTTCAGTCAAGCAGAAGAAAGAATAAATTCTCTCTCCTTCCACCTCTTATTCTATTTAGGCCCTCAGTGGATTGGATGATGCCTGTCCTTAACAGGAGAGGTAATGTGTTTTACTGAGTCCACCAAATTCAAATGCAAATCTTATCTAGAAATACCTTCACAGACACACCCAGAAATAATGTTTAGCAAAATAACCAGGCGCTCTGTAACCTGCTCAAGTTGACACATAAAATTAACCATCACAAGTCTACTTCTTTTCATCTTGGTGCCCACACACACCTCCTTCATCATACTTAATTTCCAAATAAAGGCAACAGGGACATAATTCTGTCTATCATGATATAACTATCCTACATACTGAAAATGCACTAATTCCTTACCCAGAAAAGTCCTTGTGTGAGGTTCACTCTTCTCTTTGATATCCCATAACTTGGATATTATGATGTAAAATTAAAAGTATTAAAAACTGGGGGTGCCTGGGTGGCTTAGTTGGTTAAGTGGCTGACTCTTGATTTCAGCTCAAGTTATGATCCCAGGGTCCTGGGATCAAGCCCCACATCAGGCTCTGTGCTCAGCAGTCAGTCTGCTTATGAATTGTCTCTCCCTCTGCCCTTCCTCCCACTCATTCTCTCTCTCTCTCTCTCTCTTTCAAATAAATAAATAAATGAGTCCTTAAAAGAATACTAAAAGCTGTAATATAAATTCAATACTTCAGTGTTATATATGATAGGGGAATAAGAGAGGGAAAAAAGGTATTTGTTTTATACACACACACACATTGCACAAATGTATTCATAAGAAACTAAGGAAGAGTAATTCGTAATAATTAGAGTGCTTGTTTCTGTAACTGGTCATGTGGTTGTAACTGGCATTTATAACTACTTTCTTCCACTCCCTGCTCTGTATTCCCTTTGCCTTCAGCAAGCACCTCAGCTGGTCATGGTTCTTTATCTGGTGGGGTGACCCAAACCTTCATTCCTGAAGGATTTGAGCCATTAGTAACCTTGTCTGGATTGGATCATTGTAGTTTTTCATTGTCCTCAATCATAGGGCATGATAAGACTAAGAGATTCTCTAAGGGATCTCCTATATTACAGGCATACTCTTCCTTACCTCTATTGTGCAGTAGTAGTCCAATTTCCCCTCGGTGGTCAACACCAATTACCCAAACAGCACAGCCACTCTTTTCTTTGCCTGTTGACTCAGTAGCATGAGGAACCCAAAGTGTCCCAGTGGCAGTCTTAATCCCCAGTTCAACAAAATCACTGTTGTGTCTCCTGAAGGAATCATTCTTCCTTCTGGAACTAAGACCTCTAGGCAAAGAGAGCAGGAAGCAAAAATTTTACTAGTGGATCACAAATGTTAATATTGAGTAGTGGCCTCTCCCATTTCCACCCCCTGACTCCTGGCCCTGTGACTATAAGAAAGAGCATCATATATTAGATGCTGATTCAGAGCACATGCAGCCTTCTAGATAACTCTGTCCCAGCCCTACAAGGTATTGTCACCTAGCTATTACTGTAACTGAGTATTCAAAAGGCCATTCCACCATTCTATCAAGCCAGCTATTTCAGAATGGTGTGGAACATAGTATGGCCAGTGAATCCCATGAGCATGGACCCACTGCCAGACTTCTTTTGCTGTGAAATGAGTTCCTTGCTCCAAAGCAATACTATGTGGAATTCTATGAAGGTGGGTAAGGCATTCTTTAAGTTTGCCTACAGGTGATTTGGCAGAACCATGTGTGCAGGGAAGGCAAATCCATATCCAGACTGTCTATTCTAGGAAGAAAAAAATGCTGTCTTTCCATGATGGGAGTATTCCAATGTAATCAACTTGTCACCAGGTAACAGGCTGATTACTCTGGGAAATAGTGTCATATCAAGGGCTCAGTGTTGGTCTCATTGCTGGCAGGTTGGGCACACAGTGGTGGTTGTAGCTAGGTCATCCTTGGAGAATGAAAGTCTGTTGCTAAGTCCATGCATAATCTCCATTCTTGCCACCATTGCCACTTTGTTCATGAGGCTGTTGGACAATGACAGAGGAGTCTGAGGAAAGTAACTGACTGGTATCCACAGAACAGGGCATCCTATCTGCTTCATTATTAAAATACTACTTTGTTGGGGTAAGTCTTTTGGGTACATTCACATTGGACAAAAATATCCTTGTTTGTTTGCCCACTCAGGGGGTCTATTCATATATCTCTTCCCAAAATCTTATCAGAAATTTTCCAATTATTTTCCTTCTAATTCCCTGACCATCCATCCAAACTATTAGTCATAGCCCATGAATCAATATATAATGCCACATCAGTCCATTTATCCTTTCAAGGAAAGTAAACATCCAAATGCAATGCTCAAAGTTTTCCCCTGAGAGGATTTCCTTTCACCACTGCTCTTGAGGGGTACCCTAGATTGAGCTGTAGTGTGGCAGCTGTCCGTTTTTGGGTGGCGCGTGCATATCACACAGAACCATTTGTGAACAAGGCTGGAGTATTTTCTTTCTCTGCCAACTGATCAAAGAGAAAATCCCATGTGACCATGCTTACAGGCTGGGAGAGAGGCCTTGTAACAGGAATAAGAAACCATGGATATTTGGGACACGTAATTTACTTGTGCCTTCAGAGCCTGATTGGGCCTGACCATATATAAGCCACTTTTTTTTTTTTTTCTTAATGGAGGGCTGCTCCAACATTATGGCTTGATGCGTTAGAAAACACTCAGTTCAAGATGAGCAGGTTGCATGCAAGATGACTCAGGTTGCATGGTAACTTGATGGTTCATGGTTAGCATTCAATCTCTACTAAGGAATAGTGGGCCAAGAGATATTTTTCAAAGGAGAGTAGTTATCTGCAGAGCATGGCACATTTTGATCTAAAATCCTGAAGGCCTGAGCTATTATTCACCTATAAGGATTTGTCAAAATTTCAAATAACATTCCTATCTGCCACTGCCACTTCAAACACTGCTGAATCTTCTGCATCTTATGGCCCAGTGGCAGGGCAGCTATCACAGCAGCGTAGATCTCTTGCAGACCCTTCTTCTGCTCTGGGCCACACTACTAGCAGCTTTTTTGGGCACTCAGTTAATGGGCAGAGTAACGTGCCCACATGAGGACTATGTGGCCTGCAAAATTCAAACATGTCCATGAGATATTATTCCCCCCTTTTTTTTGGTTAGAGGAGGGGCATTATGCAACGATTTTTCATTCAACTTAGAGAGGACACCCCTTTGCAATCTACCTGAGGTAGAAAGCCATGAATTTTTGTTGTATTTATTTCTCATCATGTAGCATGCAAGTAACTTACTGATAAATCTAGAGTAGTTGCTGCTTCCCACATACTAGGTCTGGTCAGCAAAATGTCATTAATGTAATGAACCAGTGTGTTATCTTGTGGAAGAGAAAGATGATCAAGGTCCTTGCAAACTAAATTATGACAGAGTTGGATACTTGATATAGGCTAGAGGTAGGACAGTGAAGGTGTATTGATGGCATCGTCAGATGAAACCAAAACTGCTTCTGCTGACCTTATTGACAGTGAAGGAGAAAAAGGCATTTTCCAGATCATTTGTTACATGCTATGTACTGGGGGATGCGTTAATTTGTTCAAGTTCAAGCAATGAAACCATATCTGGTACAGCAACTGCAATTGTACTTACCATTGGTTAAGCCTACTGTCATTCTCCAAGGTTCATTTGTCTTCTGCACTGCCCAAATGGGTGAGTTAAATGGAGACGTGGTGGACATCACCACTCCTGCATTCTTCACATCCTTGAAGTTGCTACTAATCTTTATAATCCTTTCAGGAATATAGTATTGCTTTTGGAGATATATATATATATATATATATATATATATATTTATTTATATATTTATATATTTATATATTTATATAAAATTAGATAGAGGAAACTCCAGTGGCTTCCACTTTCCTTCCCACAATAATCGCTCTCACTCCAGAGATCAAGGAAACAATGTAGAATTCTGTCAGCTGCTGAGCATGTCTGTTCATTTATGCATTTTGGAATTAGGGAGCAAAACAATACAGGTTGGGTCTTGGAAACCACTGGGGCCACTGTGAGGTAGACCTTAGCTAAAACTCCATCGACTGCTGCTTTAAGGCCCTCCTCTGACTGGTGGGACACAGTGATGTTTTGGGTCTCTTGGAATTATTGCCAGTTCATAATGTCCAGTAGTTTCTGAAAGTTCTGATTATTTCCTTTTTCCCAATGCACAGTGTCCTTGGCAAAGGCTAGGAGAAAGATTAACAGTATAGATTTTTGGCAGTTTAATGAGGTCCTTTCTCTAAAGGTCTCAGCCTTCCCTTCATTCAAGGACTTTTGGGTGTGTAAACTGGTTCAACTCAGGGATCATGACTCTGTTTTTATAATTCAGATTAGATTTTTCTTCACTTGACATAGAACTTTAGTGCTTATACATATTAAGTAATAATTTAGTAGGCCTTTTATTTCACTTCCTGGGACACCACAATCAAATACCAAAAGCCAGAGGTCTGTGAGAGCCAGACTATTTTGATTCCCACTTTGACTCTGCTGTCCATAAATCACATCCACCTTGGCTGTGTCAGTTGAGCACCACCATTTGGCCTCTGACACCTCGGGATCCAATTACTTCTATTGCATTTAGGTCTCCCAATTCAGTGACTGTTGTTACCGTCTTGAGATCTGGCCTGCAGAGAAGAGTGATGACAGAGCTTTTCAAGGATTCTGGGACTTGCTCCCCTCGTACAATTATTTATCATAGTAGTGGCAAAATGTATGTTTTCTGGACCTTTCCAGTGTGGTTGAGTAGGCCTTAGATGACAAATCAACTCTAACATTTCAATTTCATTAAGCTGAATCTCTTCTTCTGTGTCAAAGCAAGGCAGGTCTGAAATTTCCAACTTGTTCACCTTTTGACCCATGTTTCAGTCAACAAGCCTAACAAATAGAGCCCTTCTAACTTCCAGAGCTGCAACATTAAACACAGAATCTCTGCTAAGTGAGTCCATATTAATAAATTCAGTTTGATCCGATTTTATGTTCTTTCCAGGATCACATTTTGTACTTTGCATTTAGGGGCCTGCTGAGACTGGAGTCCAAAACAAAAGGTCTAAAAACAAAGAGGGGTAGTAAGGGGTGGATCCGGAGCAGAATCTTCATTGTCCTGCAAAGTAACTACCTCAGGGGAGGCCATTACAGTTTCTTCAGTGAATATAGGATGAATTCCCTCAGAAGAGGGTGGAGAGGCTGTTACCACTGAAAGTGTGGACATGACTTCTGGCGGGGGTGGGGAGGCTGGTTCTACTGAGGGTGGAAAGGTTTCTTCCACCGTCAGAATTTAGATGTACCTGGCCTCGTTAGAGTCTTCCCATAAATCCCCATTCCAACTGGAACGATCCACTCTTTCCAGTCAATGCCCTCACTTAAATGGTAGACATCCTGTGAAGCTGGAACTTCAGCTTGGCCTGTCATTCAGCCAGTCTTGGGGGGACATTTTGGATTTGATATTTAGCAACCTTAGCCACGTTGCCATAGGAGGTAAAGATCTGCAAGGCACATATAGAAGCCCTTAGGTCATTTACTAGTGCTTTACCTGGGAATTTGAATCCCTGAACTCACTCTTATCTTGACCACATTGTTCAGTGACATTAGGGGCCACCAGGTGTTACAGGATTTCTTTTCCTTTAGTGCTGTGGTTCTTGGTCATGCCACTTTGAAAAATGAAGAGGTAGACCAGACCAAGCATGATGGGAAGCAAAGCAGTTTGTTGGGTGATAGTACAAAGTTCCCAGAGAGGGAGGGGTTCCAAGAGGGTTGTCTTTGGGTCTTTCTAAGTCTAGGGTTTTTATGAGGTTGCTGACAGGCTGTTTTAATCTGATTAAGCCTCCATGTGCTTGTCACCCAATCAGGTCTTTGTCCACCTGCTCATCTACCTAGCAGGTTGGAAAGGGTGGAGGTGTTCTTTCAGGGCAGTGTAGAATAACAGGATGGGGTCTTTTTACTTTTAAGGGTAGTTTCCTGTTAGGATGGGTTCCCTTGCCCCTGCTTGCCTTTCTTCCGACTATCCTCCATTACAGCCAACCCCATTATATTAGTTTTCTAAAAATCTTCAAAAGCATCATATACAAACTCACCCAGCTCCTTGCTTCTTATAAGTAGTTGATTAGTAGCATCCAGTGCAGACATTTTGCATATCTCTTTTGTTAGATGAGGACATGCACTATCAGTGTTCTCTTTACTACTAAAATAAAGTCATTATCATCTTTAACTCTAATCAGAGCATCAGTTCTAGAACCCTGTTAACTGAATTTAAAAAACTCATCCTTCACATTCTGTTCCTCTAGAACCACCCTTGGCACCAAAATCTCTATTAGTCAAGATTCTGCAGAATAAAACAGAACCAATAAGATACATGTAGAGAAAGAGATTATCATAAGGAATTAGCTCATGTAGTTACAGAGGCTGAGAATCCCACAATCTGCTTTCTACAAGCCAAGCAGGAAACCCAGGAAAGCCAGTCATGAAATTTAGTCCAAGTTCAAAGAAAACCAAGAAGTCCTCAAACCTCAAAGTCCTAAGAACCAGAGGAGCTGATGGTTTAAAACCCAATCTGAAGTCAGAAGACTGATGGCACAGCTCAGTTAAGCAGAAGAGGTGAATTCTTCCTTCCTTTATATCTTGTTCTATTCAGGCCCTCAGTGGATTAAATGCTGCTTTACTGAGTTCACTGATTGAATTGTAAATCTCATTAGGAAGCACCTTCAGAGACACACCCAAAAATAGTATGTAGTCAAATATTTGAAACAACTCATGACTTATGAAATTAATTAGACCAGGTAATTTTTATAATTCACAGTGAATTAGTTTATGAAATGATCTCTAAACCAGTTTTTATATTTTTCCTTTAATAACTTCATACAAATTTAGTTGAATTGGAATTTTGCCTTAACTTTTCCTCACAATTATTTTTAGAAATGGTATTTATTTGAAATTCATTTCATACTAGACATTTTATTAAGCTAAGCCTGTCTTAAATTGTATCTATTTTCACCATTACAGCCATACTTTAAGAGGTTAATCTATTATTATACTCATTTTAAATATGATGCTAAGAAGGTTTAGATGGATAAGTTACTTAATGGAGGACATGTAACCATTAAGTGAGAGACAGGATTCACATTCAGATTTTACTATAATCTTTATTTTATGGTATATCATTTTTCCCGTTAGTTATCAAAGTAGTAAAAGTAGTAAATCAAGGTATTTTACCCAATAATTTTCACTCACAGTGGCTGACACAAATGTTGCAATCGATAAGATTACCTTAGTGAAACACAGGAAGCATTTCATACTCAGTGTTCAAATAAATGCATGGAAACATTCAAGAGAATAGAAGGCAAAGATCATTATGTAATTGGTGAGTTTTGGGATATTATGATCAGTTCCAAAAAAATCACTGCAGCCTGGGAAAATTAACCAATAAACATTAGAGTACAGACAGAAGAAAAATTGCTAGATACATATATTGAATTCAGGGTAATTAAATAGGATAGGAAATCTATATCAATTATAAAATACAGGCACTTCACATACATGAAAATTATACAATTTCTAAGAATTTCTATCCAATTTTCACTCCCCAAACATTTGTGTACGTGTATTTTTTAATACATATGATTTTTTAAAATATCATTAATCCTAATATAAGTAAGACTTAAATACACGGACATACATAGACATAAATTTATTTGTATATGTTTGCATTTATTAAATTATTTCCATGGTTCTTTGTGATAGGTATTATTACATCCATTTTATATCTAATTCAGCTAACTCTGTGAAAATGTAAGCAAATTTCTCATTTTCAAAAAGGTATTATGTGTCATTTCTAGTCTCTCAGTTTTTAGAACCCATGAGTTGTGTAACATGGTGGAATTTCTCCAGTCATATTCCATGAAATACCGTATTTGTACAAGGTTAATAACTATTGAGTGAAAAAGCATTTTATAGCTAAATCAGTTTGAGAAATACTGGATTAAACAATGTTACACAGATTTTGTTAATGTAAGACTCCTAGGAGCTATTTATATAAAAATATGTGGTTCTGATATCCAAAAAGAAATATAATATATGACATTTCAGAAGACTTAATGTTCTATGGATCACACAGTGCAAAACCTTATCCTATTGTTACTTACAAATAATGAAGTTTCCATAGCTTTCTCAGAGTATGGCCCATAACTATTGAAATTAGGCTTTCAAACTGAATTTATGGCATATTCCAATCAACTACTTTTTTACATATACATTGTTCAGTTTGCCACAATGAATAAAATCACTATGAATACGAATATTTTAAGCCCTAGAGGCTTCAGAAAGACTACGTTATTACTTCATTTCTGCCGCAGATCCTTCTGACCCGTAGAGTGAGAATGTTTCCATTATCATAGTCCTTTTTTTTTTTTAAGATTTTATTTATTTATTTGACAGAGACAGAGCAGGAGAGGGAGGCAGGCAGAGGGAGAGGGAGAAGCAGGCTCCCTGTGGAGCAGGGAGCCCAATGCAGGGGTCTATTCCAGGATCATGACCTGAGCCAAAGGCAGATGCTTAACCAACTGAGCCATCCAGGTGCCCCTATCATGGTCCTTTTCTTACACAGAAAATAAAAAATGAAAAATGATGGGGAAAATAAAGGGTATTTGTAGTAACAAACATAAACTCAATCTAGAAGTGTTAATGTTCCTTCTACAAAAATAATAATAAATGAATTTGACTTGTTTAGATGAACACTTGAAAATTACTGGAATATTCTCTTTAAGTCTGTAGAGGGTATCTATGTGTAATCTTATTTCCTAAGTTAAAAAAAATATGTATTGACTAATACTAGACTTAATGATAAGCCCAATGCAAACGTTATTTTTAAAAATCTGTGAGTAAGTACACTTGTTTCTTTTTGTATTAAACTTTTAAATTTTAGGATAGTTTACATGGATGGAAAAATTACAAAGATAGCAGAATTCCTTCCCAAATACCTCTCACCTAGTTTCCCAATTATTAAAATATTATGTTACTAAGTTTCATTTTTATCAATTAGTGAGGCAATCTTAATGGATCATTTTTAACTAAAAATGAAACCCTTTGACATATCCCCATTAAGGTTGCTTGTTTGCTCGATTTTAGTTTTGAATATGCCTTTATTTTCTGGAACTATAAGATGTTCAGGTTCATGTGAATTATTTCCTGCCCCAGTCTTCCATTTGATTTTGAAATGATAGTTATTTGCATTATTCTAAAAAAGTTAGCAGGGATCCAAGAAAAATAAAAAATAAAAAAAGAGAGAGAGAGAGTGAGAGTTTGTATTCAGTTTGAATTTGTTCCTGAGAGCATTCTTTTTATCCTCTTTATCTTTGCTAAAGAAGGATGTGAACCCAAGAGTCATCGGATAACATTTATATTAATGGGAAAAGGTGCGGTGGTTTCTACCTATTTCAGTCCACTGGAAAATGAAAAACATGTCTGTCAGGAACTCAGAGGGGAGATTTGGATTTATTCTGAGAAAACCAACCATGCTGACAGTTTTACTCTTACAATATCTACAGAGGTTTGAGGCAAAACTGAATTTGAAGGAAAAAAAAAAATCCCAGAATGTTAAGCTATATTTGCAAAATGTGATTCCTACAGATGTCAAAAATACTGTCTCTCTAATTTTACCTTCATTATGAAATGCCTTCAGGCTCAGGCTGTGTAACTTTTCTATGAAGCACTTAATCTCTACTCAGGCCCCTTAGGAAGATGTAATAGCAATCAGTAAATAACAGTGCAGAGACTGTTGATTACTATTGAATAAACTAAAATGCTTTCCATACATTGCAAACTAAAAATGGATTGCTCTCATCACTTATCTTTTTTTTAATGACATTTTAAAGTCTAAGGGCCTTATTAATCAATGCTTTATATGATGTTTTCCAAAGATGTACGTGTACCTTGCTTAGAAAACAGAAGAGAGGCAGATATAATGAGATTCTTCTGAGGAAATTAAATTAAATCAGTATTCATAAACATTAGGCACTTGATAGAGAATAAGGGGGAAAAATATGTTAAAAAAACCAAAAAGACGAAATAGAAAAAAGAAAGAGTAAAAGAAAAGGAAACTATTATTGAACAACAAGGACAGATCCTTTGATGGTTAGTTTCTCAAACAGTTTTTGATAGGCGTTTTGCCTTTCATGTTGCAAAAAATGAGAATTCTGAAAAAAATCACTTGTTCAGGTCCTCATAAAAGACTATGGTTAAGGCCAAGTGTTGAAACTGTGCCGAGTTGGCTCCAGAATTTGTGCTTCACTCACTATACATAAAAATTGTGGCATATTGGCAATTTGATAACATTTTAAACATAACGATGGTATTTAGCTGTTATTTGCAAAGGGAGAAGATTAGATTTTCACTTTTAGTTTATATTCCATATGGCTTTATCAAAATAATCAATATATTCATAGAAAAGTTTAAATGATAATTTTAACATATTGGGTAAAAATTGAGAGGAGGATATTTGCTTGAAAGATTTTCTTTACAATGTTAAAAGTTTTAAACGGTTTTATGGAAGAAAAGACAGACATTAAATGGTACATATTTAAACTGCACAACTTGAAAAGTTTTGAAATTCACATACACCCATGAAACCACCATTGCAATCAAGATACTAATTATATGTATCACCTTTATATTGGTTTTGTAGGACTGCCATTAGCACTACCAAAGACTGGATGGCTTAAACAACAGAAATTAATTTTCTCACAATTTTAGAGGCTAGGTGTCTGATACTAAGGTGTTGACAGGGTTAATTAATTCTGAGGACTCTCTCCATGGCCTGTAGATGGCTACCTTCTCTTTGAGTCTTCATGTGGTCTCCCCCTTGTTCATTTCTTAACTGAGTTATTTACTTATTTACTATTAATTGAGTTTCTAAGTTTTAACATATTCTGGACGCATTTCATTTGTCAGATGTGTTACTTGAAAATATTTTCCCCCAGTATGTGCCTCAAGTTGTTATTTTCTTTAAAAAAAATGTCTTTCCAAATAGCATTAGTTTTAATTTTAGTGAAATCCAATTTAAAGAGAAAAAAAATTTTTCTTTGCCACATTGTGCTTTTGGAGCCATATCTAAGAAGTCTTTTCCTAACATAAGATCATAAAGATTTTCTACTATACATTTTCTATAGTTTTATAGTTTCAGGTACTCTATGTTCTATTATCTATTTTGAGTCCGTTGTTTGTGACATGAAGTATGAATCAAAGCTCATTGGTTTAACATTTGGGTTGGAATAGTTTTTCTTTGGCTAAATCTTCAGTCTTCATTTACTTTTATCCCACAACTAATACATTTGTTAGTTAGGCAGTATCAGTTTTTCTTTCATTAGAAATCTAACAATAATATTTACTGACTTTTAATATCTCTCTATCATTATAATTTAATAAAACTTAGATTCTTCCCTGACTTACTTTCATTAGTTACTGGTAAGTTACAACATAATTAGTATTTAGTAAATATCTAGGACAAATATGAGTAAATTATGCTATACATTAGCTTTAATGAGTAACAACTTCATAAAGGTATATAAATATATACTTTCTTTCATGTTTGAAATTAATATATGCCTGCACAAAATAAAATTCAGAAAGAATGGGTAAAAGGCATCACATAAAAAATGAAAAAAAATTTCCATTTGTATTTCACTCTCTGAGTAAAATTAAGGAATAATGATTCAATTTATTGCAATCTGGGACAGTAGAAAAACACAGTCAAGTGCCTATGGAAACATTCACATGAGCTTGAGGTACCTTCATCCCAGGGAAGCCATTAATGTAGCAAAAATTTGTTATTCATATCTAAATCTCATCACAGTTGTGTGAAATAAAAATACAAAAGAAAAACACCTATATATATTTGGAAATTAAGAATATTTCTGGGGAGTCCGGATGACACAGTTAAGTCTCCAAGGGCTTTGTGCTCAGCTCAGATTCTGCTTGGGATTGTCTCTCCCTTCGCCCCTCCAACCCCCACCCTCACACACTCTCTCTGTCTGTCTCTCTCTCCCTCTCTCTGTCTCAAATAAATGAATAAATAATAAACAAACAAACAAACAAACAAGAATAATACTTCTAAATAATTCTTAAGGCAAATAGAAAGAAAAACAGTTTAGGTGGATGATAATAAAACTCTTATGGGTAATAACACGTGAGATACTACAAATCCAAGCTTAGGGGGAATTTCATGGTCTGAAGAAAAATACTAGAAAAAGAGAAAGTTTAAAATTCAGAAAACTAAATGTACATCTCAACAATTTAGAAATACATGGACAAATTAAATTATAATATTGCAAAAGAAAGTAAATATAAAATTAAAAGCATAAATTAGTTAAATAAAATATAAGATGGAGAATCAGTTTTTTTAGATGAAATACAGAACTCAGAGAAATATGAATAGTCCTATATATCTATTAAATAAACTGATGACAACCATTTATGTAAGTGTTTTCGTCCTATAAAGAAAAAAGTAAGGCAAATCTTTGGGAGAGAAATCCCTTTTTTATAAAAAGAAACAGAACATTTTCTAATGAATAAACAGTCCAAAATATCCTTAATATCCAAAATCCTTTTTTATAAATCCCTCGTTTTCAAAAGAAATCCCTTTTTTATAAAAAGAAACGGAACATTTTCTAATGACTAAACAGTCCAAAATATCCTTGATATCCAAAATATCCAAAATATCCTTGGTGTTTCAAGAAAGAAAATTTATAGACTAGTGTTCCAAATGGTTATTTTTGGAAAATGTTCTGCCCAAAATATTATTGATCCAGCTCCAGCATTATAGGAGTGAATAATGTATCATCAAAATTTGGATTTAATATTTTTTAAAATTTAACATTCAAACATTTATCAATATAACTTACCAAAATTAATATTAATGGAAAAAAATGATAATCTCCATTGATAAAGGAAATGGAATTTAATAAGATCTAAAATCTTATTAGATTTTAATAAGATGGTTAAACTATTAACAGTTTAGGAAAAAAATATATCTTTCTTGCATAATGTTTACTGGCAAAATACTGATATTATTTCCATTTTATTTTAAATATATTTGTCTTGAACTTGGGAAAGAAGCAAAATGGTTAATAGAAGCACCTAGCACATGATGTGGTGAGCATGGGGTATTATACACAACTAATGAATCATCGAACATTCTATCAAAAACTAATGATGTACTAAACATTAGCTAATTGAATTTCAATTAAAAAAAAAGTACCGAGGATCTGAATTTTCTTCGTAGAGACAATCTAACGCATGCATAAGCCAGGTTCTCATGACTCCCTTTTTATGTGAAAGACATATTGGTAAAGCTTATAGTAACTTCCTCAAACTCCAGTTTATGAGACACTCATTTTAATGCACCATGGTGCATAACAAATTCCCTTGAAAGCTTTTTATTTGATAATGACATAATAAGCATCCATTATATGCCATATTCTAAATGTATTATTTTCTATTTTGTTTGAATTTATTTAATGGAGCCAATTTTTTTAACTGAGAAAATGACACAGAATAGAATACACATATATACATGCTTATGCTTATTTATAATACCAGCTTTATATAATCTAGCAATATATGCTTCATATAATAGCATATAATAATAATAATAATAATATATGCTTCATATAATAGTCATTAAATTAGGAAAAAAGGCATCCATACTACAAGAAAACTACCATCTTCTGTCATTTTCATTGATTGTTTTCAAGTGGTTGATTAACGATTGGTTTATTTCAGAAACAAAAGCCTTAGAAAAACATTGATTTTTCAAATTTTAATTGGGAAAGAATAGAACCTTCCTTACAATTTTGAGTAAGTGTCACAAATATTGCTAAAAAACTCAATCATAAGTGAGATGAAACATACCGGCCTCAGGAAAGCAAACTTTGCAGCTCTATCCTTCTGGAGGATCCAAGTTACAAGTAGTTCTTCATGTCTTTGTGAGAATCCTATATGATATAACATTTGTAAAGTTAACACACAAGCTAGATTTGCAAATTTTACTTCAATTTTCAATGTGTTCCAATTAAAATTACTTTATTCGGAAATGATTTACATGTGAGTTTCAAGTGTTACTATTTATTAACTATTTCCAATGTGGTGTACATATGCATCTTATTGCCCCTGGGAAATCATTCAATAATCTTAAGAAGGTGCAATGAAGAATTAGATGTATTTTTTAAATATAATTTAAAGATTTATTTTTAAGTGTGTGCTACTAACAAAAATCAAATACTGTTTCAAGCGACACTTTGCAAATACTATGCAACACACTGTTACCCAAAAAGGGCAGAAATAAACAAAGAGTACAAGTACCTCAGAGGAGGTAATATCAAAGACAGGAGTTTTAGTGAGTATGTCGGATATGTTTGAGAATATTAAAATCATACAAAACAGGGATGACGTTTTCAAGAAACATGCTAAATAAAGTGGTCATAACTAAAGGATTACTTACGAGGCTCTGGAGCATAAAACAAAGAACAATTTCAAGGGAATTTTTTATGCATTGTGGTACATTAAAGTAAGTGTCCCATAAACTCTAGTTTTGAGTACATTACTATAAACTATCAGTATGTCTTTCATACGGGAAAGGGAGTAATGAGACATTAGATTGTCTCTTCGAAGAAAACTCAGATCCTACTTACTTCTAATATTTCTTGCTATCTGTTAACTTTAAAGCCAGTAACTTATTTTAAAAATTTATTTTTAATCCCTTTATTTGTGTTACCTGAAATGCCACTAAAATATGGAAATTTACTATATAAATCGAGCTTATCTTTAACTACCAGAAGTCTGTTTCAAGTTTTCCCTTTAGGTTACAGCTCCTGGTAAGGCCAGCTTCAAGGGTGTAAAACATGGCTACATGCACATTCAGAAGCGTTGGCTCTATTATTCTCTTGCACAGGAAGGCAGATGAGTCCTGCCATTAGATTCAGAGAATTGCCTATTTCTCAGTACAAAAGACTGAGCTCTGTCCTCTTAGGGTGATGCTTCAGAGAAGTTGAGGAGGAAGGAGATACTGTTTTCCCAAATGTTATTTTTCCTTAAATAATTTTATCTCTAACCTCCCATGACTTTCTTTTGATACCAAATAAGTTCTAGCGTTTGACCCCAGAATTCTTTGCTTCATGATGGTCAGTAAGTCCTCTATCTCATTATGTTCTTCTCAGTTGATATCAGTAGAATGTGTGTTTTATCCCCTGCATGGACAAAAAAAAAAAAAAAAGAGAGAGAGAGAAACTTTATAGGCAGAGATAAGTTTGAGTAACAGACTCTCAGTTTGGCAGGAACTGTAAAAGTGAACCGAATAATTGGAATGTGGGTTCATATGCCTCCTGACCACCAGATCACCAGATATATTAGTATTCAATTGCGGCCATAAAACATTACCACAGATTTAGTGGATTAGAACAACACGAATAAACTCTCACAATTCTGTAGTTCAACAATCTAGGTTGGCACTGCTTGTCATTTTGCTTTAGGTTTCACATTGTCAAAATCATGATGTCAGCAGCTGAGCTCTTACTAGCCAACTCTTGAGAATTCGATTCCAAGTTCATTCAGGTTGTCAGCACAATACAGTTGCTTTTGGTATTGAGGCTGAAGTCCTCACTTGCTTGCTGGCTCTCAATTGGCTGCCGCTCATGCCCTCCTACAGGCTTCTTTCCCAGGTCCTTGCATATAGGATCCTACATCACAGAGCCAGATATGTTGGGCCCAATTATAAGATTAAAATGTTACTTACTGGGGTGCTTGGGTGGCTCAGTGGGTTAAGCGTCTGCCTTGAGCTCAGGTCATGATCCCAGGGTTGGGCTCCCTGCTCAGTGGGGAGTCTGCTTCTTTCTCTCCCTCTGCCTCTCCTCCTTGCTCATGCACTCTCTCTCTCTCAAATAAATAAATTAAATTTAAAAAGTGTTACTTACTTTCCTCTTATTTCAATGCAAAAATACATATATGGCGCAATTTGGATAATCTTGGGTTTAGGAAAAGACTTTCTGAACACTAAATTGGTAGATGAACTAATATGTGTAAAAATTATATTTTGACCATTATAAATGTATTTTAAGTTAAAAATAAGCAAAACTAAGGAGAAAACTACAGCTACATTTATGATGATGGATTAATGAAAATTGTTAGTAAGTTAGTAAAATAATGAGCAAATAGTATTAAAAGAGTTTACAAAAGATGAACGCACAACTTGATATTAGCCCAAATCAGGTAATTTATAAGTATATTGTAATTGTTGCACAATTCATATTAAATAAATAATTTTAGACATTTTGTGTTAGTGCAAACTGTTTCTGAGCCTTTAAAGTGGAGATGGGTAATGATGTAACTTTAGTCCCTAGAGCCCGAGAGAAACGCATGCTACCATATTTAATGTCTAATCATAAAATATATCCAAAACAGAAAATGGAATATCTAATGTAAGTATAATTTCCTGAGTTAGGTGGTCATAGAGAATGTATTATTTATCTATTGCTATGTAACAAATTATTCAAAAACGTAGTGGCTTAAACAGCACTTAGGGAGGCTGAGAAAAGAAATGCGTCACAATAATTTAGTTGAATTTATAGTAATTCAAACATTATGAATCTCTTTGAAGTAATAAATCTAATTAATAATTCCAACACAGAAATAAATTATTATGGACAAGTTTATGGTACAGAATTATGAATATGCTGATTCAGGTCTTGATTAATAAATTAACAATGATTATGCACTATAATTTTGTTTGAAACTTCTCATACAGGAATATAATTTTAATTCAATATGTTTTTAAAAGCATGGTAAAAGAACAAATTTTATGATGCATTTGTAATAAATGATTAGGTACATTTAAGAACTACTTGGTCTTTAATCTAAGTTTAAGGGTATGTCATTATATTTTAAATTATGAGAGTACTTAATTAAGGATAATAATTGAGAGTTTACAGATATAGGTTTTTTTTCTTTTAAAAATATACTTCTTCTATAACTTATTCTATGAGGTCAGCATTACCTAATACCAACAAGATGCAGACATTACAAGAAAGAAAAATTACAGATAAATATCTCTTATAAATATACATGCAAAAATCCTCTCCATGGACAGATAAATGGATAAAGAAAATTGCATATATAGCATGGGATATTATTTGGACACACACAAAAAGGAAATTTGGCCATTTGTGACAACAGGGATGGAACTTGAGGGCCTTATGCTAAGGGAAAGGAGTCAAACAGAGAAAGACAAATACTTGACGATTTCGCTTATATGTGGAAGCTAGCAGAGACAAGCAAACAAAAATGAGCTCCTAGATACAGAGAACAGATTGGTGGTTGCTAGAGGTCAGGAGTACAGGTGAGCAAAATAGGTGAAAAGGTGGTCAAAGGTGCAAAATTCAAATTCCAGTTATAAAAGAAACAAGTCCTGTGAATTTAATGTACACAGCATGGTGGCTATGATTAATTAATACTGTATTGTATATTTAAAAGTGCCTAACAGAGTAGATCTTAAAAGTTCTCATCACAAGAAAAAATATGTTTAACTATGTATGGTGAGGGATAAGTCTATTAGCTAGACTTATTTTGGTAATCACTTTGCAATATATACAAATATAGAATCATTATGCTGTTCACCTAAAATTAATATAATGGTATATGTCAATTATATCTCAATTTGTTTAAAAGTAATAAATCTAAGCATGTCGTATTTCATGAGAAAACACTTGTCAAGCCTTCTAGTTATAGCAGTCCAGTTCATAATTAGGAACTCTAATAGTCCTATTTGAAAAAGTACAAAAGACCGAAAACTAATATTTGTTTTGGATGCAAGAAAAGCATATAGATTAACATTGTCTCAGCAAGATTATCTCCATGAGACAGTATCAAATATGGAAGGAGTAAGAAAGTATAATTTCAACCTTTTGTGAAAGAAAATAAAAACCTCATTAAAAGAAGAAAAAAGACAGGCATACACCGCAATTGTTTCCATGTATGTTTCTTCACTTCATATTACCTAATGTTACTGTTTACCCTTAAACTGCAAGGCCCATCCATTCTTTCCAAGTCTGCAGCTTACCCTCCTCTACACTTTACAAAGACAGAACTTCTGCTGATTTCATTTGGCTACATAGACAATGTGCAACCATCCGGAAGTCATCAGCAATTCTAAACAAAGGCATTCTTTGCTTGGGAGCAACAGAGGATTCATAATTCTATACAGGAAGGGTTTATGGGCAGTAATCCAGTTGCAACGGGAAATAAAAGTAAGGTTTTCAAATATTTTTGCTTGAGTATACAATTAAAGAACATTTAAACGCTATGAAGCCCCTTCAACATTTTTCAATCTGAATATAAAAATGTCACCCCCATAAGTTTAAATAGTAGCAAAAGATGCAATCCCAACATATGTTTTGAAAAAAAAGAATGCTCAACAAAAATTGGTATATTGAGTCCAATACCATTTAAAAACAATCATACACCATTATCAGACTTTGCTCCAGGTATGCAAGGCTGCTTTTACATTTAGAAATTATCACATCAACAGATTAAGAAAATCACGTGATCATATCAATAGTTGTAGAAAAAGCATGCAATAAAATCCAACACCCATAAGTAATAAAAGTTCTCAGCAAACTAGGAATAGAGGTGAACTTCCTGCACTTGATAAAGAGATCAGGAGCACAAGATGCTCACGCTCACTTCTGCAATTCAACTTTGCACTGAGGGTTTTAGCTAATGCAGTAAGACAAAACATGGCAAGAAAATATATGAAAAAAATATGCACATGCAAAAACATGAATCTCATTACTGAACTTGCAATTTTGACAAAAACTCAGATTGGATCATAAATCCATTAAATAATAAATGTAAAATGCAAAACCACAAAATATTTAGAAGCCAGCTTAGGAGAAATCTAAGTGATCCTGTGTTTGATGATGATTATTTAGTTGCAACACCAAAGTACAACCCACAAAAGAAAAAAATCATAATGTGGACTTCATTAAAATGAAACACTTCTTCGTGAAAGGCAGTGTTCAGAGAATGGAAAGACAAGCCACAGACCAGGAGATAATACAATACATATACATGATAAGGGAATGGCATCTAAAATATACAAAGATCAGCTAAAATTCAAGAACAAGAAAACTGACAACCCAATTTTAAAAATCAGCAGAAGATCCAGGGTCACCTGGATGGCTCTATTGGTTAAGTACCCGACTCTTGATTTCAGCTCATGAAGCTCATGATCTCAGGGTGGTGAGATCGAGCCCGGGTCCCACCTGGGATTCTCTCTTCCCCTCTTCATCTGTCCCTCCCCCATCGCCGCACTTGCTCTCTCTCCCTCTCTCAATAAATAAACAAACAAGTAAATAAATAAAGAGGAATAGAAGATCTGAACAGACCTTTCACTAAAGAAGCTATAACTTTATGAAAAGTTGCTCAGCATCAAAGGTCATTGGGGAACTTCAAAAATTAAAAGAACAATGAGATCCTACTACACATGTATGAAAATGGCCAAAATGCAGAACATTGACAACACCAAATGCCAATGAGGTATGGAGCAACAACAATTCTCATTTGTTGCTGTTGGGAATGCAAAATAGTTCTGCGAGTTTGGAAGACAGTTTGGCAGTTATGTATAAAACTAAACATACTCTCAACCATATGATCAACCAGTTGCACTCCTTGCTGTTTACCCGAAGGCACTGAAATCTCATGTCTATGCAAAAACCTGCACAGAAATGTTTATAACGTATTTCTCTCATCACTGCTTTTTACTTTTCAGTATACAAGTATTTCACTTCCTGAGTTAAGCTGATGCTGAAGTACATGCATATAAGGAGAATTAAAACTAATTACAATGATTATTCTCTTGGTGATAAAAAATTGAGTGTAAGTCTCAAGACAACCTACTGTTAAATTTCAAGTACACGAAAACCAAACCTTCTAATTTAGTTCTTAATATGACTTTTACTTTCCATCTTGCAGTAACTTGATTGGATTAGAGTGAATTGAATAAAATCAAAATTTGTAAGTAATGAGTGGTACCTAGCCTCCATTTCTAAAGGCAGAAGCGTGGGGGATCTAGAATACTAAGAAAGTCTATACTGAAGAGGAAGTGAGGTCCAGTCTGTACGTACAATCCATACGCATTGCTAGGTAAGGTGGCTACTGTGATTTTAAAGATCTTGACATGCTCAATTTCCCTAAAATTCCTTACTCTGTATCCTTTTTTCAGTGTCAGGATAATTCTGTTGTTGAAGCACCTTCAACGGGGGCTCAGCCCGTTAAGTGCCTGCCTTCAGCTCCGGTCCTGATCCCAGGGCCCTGAGATCTGACCCTGCATCGGGGCTTCCCTGCTGGGTGAGGAGTCTCCTTCTCCCTCTCCTTCTGCCCCTCCCCTGACTCTCTCTCTCTCTCTTTCTCAAATAAATAGAATATTTTAAGAAGAATAATTCTATTGTTGATATTATTTAATTTTGCCTAAAACCAGTACCATTAGTTTATGTGAGAAATAGAGAACACAAAGAAATAGAGTATATACTTTTACTTGGCACCTTGCATAGCTGTAGGAAGCTCTAGAGTTCCCTGAAGCAAAGCTGTAGTCAGAAACCAACTAAAGAGAAGTTTTGTTTTTGTTTTGTGTGTGTGTGTGTGTGTGTGTGTGTGTGTGTGTGTGTGTGTGTGTGTGTTTATGTCAGGGGCTTGAGCTATTCTCTGAAAAACGTCCAGAATGGGAGAAGAGTAAGTATGAAGCCCTAGTACTTAGGATGGAGATCAGAAGGAAGGATTGTTCTAAGGTGGATTGTTCTGAGGTGTATAAACCTCAGTGGTTTAAATAATTGTGTTCATGGTTTGTTGAGCTAAAATATAAAATGGCTTGGGGCGCCTGGGTGGCGCAGTCGTTAAGCGTCTGCCTTCGGCTCAGGGCATGATCCCGGAGTCCTGGGATCCAGCCCCACGTCAGGCTCCTCTACTGGGAGCCTGCTTCTTCCTCTCCCACTCCCCCTGCTTGTGTTCCCTCTCTCGCTGGCTGTCTCTATCTGTCAAATAAATAAATAAAATCTTAAAAAATATATATATATATAAAATGGCTTTACCATACTTATGCAATGAAAATGTTCAGTTTTCCAGGAATATAAATTGACCTCTGTAGTGTTTTCTCTTAAAAAGACAAAACATTGTCAGATGTTGCCTGCATCATAATGGCCACCTTGACCATCTATTTCTGAATAGTATTTTTATGTTTGGCTGTGTATATGCCTCTACACCTATAATTGCACTAGTATTATAACATAAGACAATTCAATTAAATTGTTTGTTCAAGCTAGACTTAATTTATGAGCCTCAATAGGTCACCTGCTTTATTTACTGAGCAATAATATATAACACAAACCAAAGCTCGTATAATCCATTATGGAGACTGAAATAAATCACAACTGTCCTGCAGAAACTCTGTCAGAGAACCTAATGAAAAACAGAAGTAATGAATTTGATTCTATTACATCTCTACTTTTTTTTTTCTTTTCTATTTTCTTGGGAATTTATATTTATTGAAGAAAGAGCTATTGGAGATTTAACCAGGATCCATTGTCATACCTGCCATTTTTACAAAACCATCATAAAGGAGACTGTAGCTTTGAAATAAGGAATATAGAGCTGATCATCATGACAAAATTTATTACTTGGATTAAATACTCAATTTAAATTTATTACTGTTAAATAAAAATGGTAAGAGAGGACATCATTGATTTTTGCCTGATCTTAGAGGGGAAAGTAAAATCATGAATGTGATTTTAGCTTTGGGTTTTCTATAAGTGCCCTTAATCTGGCTGAAGAAGTTCTCTTCTACTCCTAGTTGTTGAGAGTTTTTATCATGAAAGGGAGCTGGATTCTGTCCAGTGAGTTTTTTGTGTTTATTGACTATTTTCACCAATGCTGCTGTAAGCAATAGCCTATATCGTTATTTCTAATGTTTTCTTCTGTTTTGCCTTAAACTGATGTTTATCAGGTTTTCACTCTATTAACTGACCCTCTACAAATGTCTCTAATACTTCCATGTTTTTACCTTCATCTGCTAGTCCTAATCTTGGTAGCATTTGACATGGTTCATTATCCCTTCCTACTTGATACACCATTTTAATTTGGTTTCTATGTGATCACACTATTACACTATTCCTTGGTTCTAGGATGGCACTTCTTACTATTTCAGTCTTCCTTCTCCTTTTTTTAAAATTAATATAGAAAAGTACAGGATACATCTTTGATCTTTTTGTTTGTTCTACCTTTTCTGTCTTCTTTGATGATCTCATCCAGTGTAATGATTTTAAATAGGACCTTTGACATCTCTAACCCAAATTTCATACATCTTCAACTGTTTCCTCATCACTACTACTTGAATGTCTAATAGACATCTTGAATTAAACATGTGCGAAATTGCTTTCTCTCTAGAACATATTCCACCTATATTTTTCCGTATGTCAGTTCATGGAAACCCCTGTTTTTCCAGGGCCAGATCAAAGAGCTTGTATTCTTGAATCCTTTCTTTCCCTCATATGTTAGAGCCAACCACCAAGAAACACAGTTGGCTTCAAAATATATCCAGAAATGGATCCTTCCCACACTTTTACAGTTTTCATCTTCATCTAAGTCATAGCCATTTATTTTCTGGATTACAGCAATAGCTACCTAATAGTCCTTATTTCTATCCTTATCCCCTGTAGACCAGACTGGAGTGATCCTTTTAAAACACAAATCAATTTGTCAATCAGAATTTACCAGTGACTTCCATTCCATGCGGCATAAAAGCCACATTCCTTAGATTGGCTTGTAAGACCTTGTATAACCTTATCAGTCATTCCCTTACTGACTGTGTTTTTTACTTCTCTCTCACTCTCTCTCGCTCCCTCTCTCTCTCTCTTTCTCTGCTCTAACCACACTGGTATCTTTATCATTCCTGGAATATGCTAGCTATGCTCCCTTCTTACTTCATTTGTTCTAGTTCATCTTCTGTCTAGAAGAGTCTTCTCCCAAATAGTTCCATAGTTAACTCAATCACCTCCAAATTTTAATCCAAATTTTATCTTTCCATTTGATCACACAGAACTCTCAATTTCTCTTTATTGTGTGGCACTGTTTGTTTTTTTTTCATATATCACTTATTATGTCTAACACATACTATCATTTGTTCTTTTATTATTTGATTTTTTAAATTGTCTTTCTCTTTTCCTCCCACTCTTGATATATACTCAATATGAACAGAGGTCATTACTGTGTTCATGTAGCCTAGTACATTTTATATATTCAATAAATATTTACTAAATGTATGAATACTCAGTATAAATGGTATAAAAGGAAATGTGATTGAATGAACACTGGTTTTGTTACCTTTTTGTTTATTGTCGATATTATCAAAAACAAAATAAAAATAAATTTAATTAACATGCTATCTTGTATATACAGATACAATAAGAAATAATGTTGATGACAGATAATGCAGTGATTTTTATATCATAGGATTTAGTTTCCTTTCAGTTCTGCCAATATTCATAAAATTTGGACAGATATATTAAAATCACAGTTGCAAAAGGAATATTGTCAAGTCTATACGACTTTTAGAATTTTTAGGATTGCATTCAAGATTGGTGATAAGATTTCAAAAGACACAGCTGTGGAGTAAAAAACAAACTGCATGAACAAGTGAAAAAGTGCGTGTTTATGCACTGATTGTGTATTTGGGGACACAAATTGTGTATTTGGGGCACTCGGTCAATGAAGGCTCTGGAATCAGAATATATGGACTTCGAATGTCTGTCCCCCAAATGAAATGGCCTGTGACTGCTTAATCTTTAAGTCCTCAGTGTCCCTGTTTGTAAAACAGGGTCTGTGTGATGCCTATTCCATGGAATAGCAGTGAGGATTAAATAAAATTAAGCAGTTAGACCATAGCAGAACTTGTTCCTCATATAGCAAGTATTCAATATATTTTTAAACAATTATAGCACATAGAAGTTTTGGAAAAAATTATACTCATTATATTGAAGTTTCATGTTTGAGCATTCCTTCAGAGTGTACAAGGTATCAGGATTTATCACACTATAAGAGTTAACATCCATTCAAAATACTCGAATGAATAGAAAAGAGAATATAGCAAAGTCAATCAGATAAAACAATTACTTTATACACAATCAACTGCACCGATCCAATATTAGCAGAGAATATATTAAGACATATGATGTATGTTTTAAACATCATGACCCCTAAATGTGAGGCAACTACTTCCTCTGATTCCCATCCTAGTAAAAAGTTGTATTTCAAAACACATGAGGCACATGAGGAAAGGCTCACTGTGTTAAACTTATTAACTACATTTATTCTGTTGCTTTAGAGAGTTTGGAATGACTTTCCAAGATAATGTTAATTATACATGAGTTTTACTCCATGTGCTCTCTTTAGACTATAACTCAATATTTCATGCTCAGAAACTTATTTTGTGATGAGCTGTATGTATCTGTAAACAGATGTTAAACTAAAATATCGGAGTTAAAATAGTGGTAAAGAACAGGGAAATACTGTTCTCTAATTTTATAGAATGTAGGAGGTTTTCTATTAAAATAGCCCAATGGTGAGATGATTAAGGCCACACTAAGAAGAGGGAAGATGAAATATCCTATAATCAAATCAAAATCAACAGAGCATAATCAATTATGTAAACTGGGGATAATAGAAACAAGTTAAAAATAAAATCTCAGTTGATAAAACAAGTACATATTTCACAAAGACTAAAACTGATACCTCAAAAATATTAATTTCAAAAAATGTTCAATATACCGATGATAACACTACTTCACCCACATTAAATCTCATTTTCTTTTTTTGTCACAATGTAACTCTCAATGGTAATATATGAACTTAATTCTACATAAAAATCTTTCTTTGGGCTGCTTGTTTTCTTTCTTTCTTTCTTTCTTTCTTTCTTTCTTTCTTTCTTTCTTTCTTTCTTTCTTTGTTTTTTTAAATACCAGAAGCTAAATTCATTTACTCAAAGATCATTTATTATATCATTTTCTCTCAGGAAAACCTTTACATTTTAAGAGATAAAAATATCCTTTAATGACTATCATGGACAATGTTAGACTAAATCTCAGAATTGTAGTCAAACTAAACATTCTACATACAAATGAAATTCAATATCTTCTATACTTTTTTTTTTCTCATGAGGAATATAAAACTTAAAATCATTTTAAGGATGAGTTACAAGTGCATACTTTTGATCTCTTGAATTTTAGAATTTACTTGAATTTGTTACATGGTTCTCTTTAAAATGTTATCATTCTACTCCATACACTTTCTGCCATTTTAAACAACCCAGCAATAGAAATTCAATCTATTAAATTGTTGCAATGATTTTAAAACAATCTTTATGACACAGCTTTAACTTTCTTATCTTAAAAATTATTCGGCATTCTTGGTAATATCAGATAATATCGCAACTACTTTGGGCCCACTAACAAGACAAATAAAAGATTATGAAAACATTTGTACCATGTATAAACGAAGTCAAATAAATAGAAATGTGCTTAAAAATAATGATAACCTTCATTTTCCATAGAAATAAAATGAACTTATAAAAGTAATAGATGCGTTGCACATTTTTGAATAAAGAAGGAATTCGAAGGATGCTACATCTTTATTCCTAGCAAACTCATTAGAAAACAATAATATTTATAACAATGAAAGCTATTAAATGAGAAAATAGTTGCCAAATATATCGCAGTAAAACAACTCTGATTTGTACTTAGTTGAAATAAATAAATGATAAGATTTGTGTTTTAATAAGTACATGTGCATTTATATACATATAATGTCTTAGCCACCATTCATTATGCTAGAGAGATAGTCAGCAGAAGTTTAAGTTTTGCTTGCCTTTTTGAACAATGCAGAATAGTAGGAAAAAACTCTAATGGAGAGAAGAGGCATAGTGAATGCTCTTTATACAATATGTTTAATATGTTCTCTCCCCTGCACAAATATTCAAAAAGCCACAAAGAAATTGGAAGGAAATGTGGCCCTGCAGTTGTACCATAATATGTATTTGTTAGCTCAGCATAAAGGTATTTTTCAATATGAAATATTTTTATCAGTTTACCATGGTTTAAGCATCAGGGATCTAATTTTAAAATGCCACAGATATTTGGACACATAGGTGAGCAGACAAATTCATACCCTTCTCTCTAGAAATATTATATGTGTGTATTATGTGTAAGCATTCCCTCTCTCTCTCTCTCTCTCTCTCTCTCTCTCTTGTGTGTGTGTCCTCACATGTAATGTTTGGTTGGGGTGGGACTGAGAAGTAAGAGTTTCGGCTCTAGTTTCAGATGCAAATTCTAATGATAAAAAAGGTAAATCTTGTCAGAATTTTGAGTCTACAGTCAGGTGTTTTAGGCAATACTAATCATTGACAGACTAAACATTTGTGTATCCTGAAGGTATCTCAGTAAGATAAAAGAAAGTCCCTTACTAGGCTGTCCAAGAAATAATGGAAACAGAATTGGAATTTTAGTCTTTTGACACCAGATGTTAAATGCTTTCTATATGATATTTTGGCATTCTTTTCTCTGACTCTCTCAGGACTCTCGAATCTAAAATAGTTAACATCAAATGTAAATATTTTCATCTCTCTATTTAGTACCATCCCACCAACCCTTAGTTAGTAGGTAAGGTTGAGTCAGCCTCTAATAAACTGAATCATGCTTGCAATTACATGTTACTGACAATTACTGACAGGTCAAAAATATTTAATAATGTAATCAATGATATATCAAACCATGGAGTGTTGTAGCATCATGCATTCATTCACTCAATAAAATCTATCAAAGAGTTGTTATATGTTAAAACACACCATTAGCCTG
This sequence comes from Ursus americanus, assembly GCF_024610735.1. Taxonomy (NCBI): domain Eukaryota; kingdom Metazoa; phylum Chordata; class Mammalia; order Carnivora; family Ursidae; genus Ursus; species Ursus americanus. Next base: position 43,531,147 of record NC_142141.1, on the reverse strand, counting down.
CAGGGCTAGAAAGAAAATACCATTGTACCAAAATATCTTCAGCTCATCATTCAATTATTTAAGCAGGAATCATTCCAATGAACTTATATTATTAAGGTGTTTGACTTTTTAAAATTATTTAATTTATATCTTAGTAGTGGCCCAAGTGTCCTCTGTTCACAAACAAAATTCAGATCTCATTACAGTTTTAAAGAACACTTTGTTGCAGTCTGTTAAAAGAAGTTGGAGACCAGGATGGAAGATCCCATGAACAGACAAAGCCCAGTTAAGCTAGTAACCAAAACTTAATCTAGTTTATTTCGTGAATGTAAGCAAAATTTAGCTTTGGTTATTTCTTATAAGTGCTTCTGATAATCATAAACAAAACAAATCATCTTCTTAAAATGGTATAAGATAATTACTTTTAGCCAATCCCCTGCTGCCTGGGAAACCCCTGTCATAAGTAATTATGTAAAGATTGAACAACTTCCTCATTTTCACTTTACAAGCCATCCTGTAATGTCATGCCTTTAAGCTCCACACCGGTCCTGGGGTTGAAGTCTCCCTGCTTTCTAACAGTTTGTTTCTCACTTGATGAAATACTAAAGCAAAGCTGTCTGAATATTCTTCCGACAAGTCATCTTATAACTGCAATGCATGTTAGATTACTATTTGCAACAAGTTAGCCTCCTACTGACAGTTCAGCTCTATCCCAGGGCAGTCTATACATATCAGCAACACAGCCAAGATGAAGTAAGGCAACAAGCTCTTTATTAAATCATTTGTTAGAGAAATATTTGAATGATTTGTATTTTTATATCTAAATCAGGTTTCTTGCTACTCACCTTAATTGTATGACTTCATTTCTGAACATCACTTTCCTCATTTTAAAAAGAGAAACATTTTAATGCCCCCTCTCAGAATTATTATGGGAATCAGTTAGAGATCATATGATGCACTTTGTAACTTATAAGGTTATACAAATTAGGTATTTATACTAAAGTTGTTGTTTAGATTTGATCTCTTAATTTACACACCCAAAAACATTCCTGAAGGAGTAAGAACAACCTGAAATTCTTTGAATATTTGTTAATTAATTGATATGGAGGAAATATTTAATCTGAAAAAAATTTGTTCTTATAAGCAGTTATTTTCTGTCCCCTATTCTTCAATGATACTCTCTGAATATATATCATATTAATAGATAAAATCTTAAGTAAGAAAGCTGGTGTCATTCAAGGACACTTAAACATTTAATTCTGACAAAACATGTTCAAATGTCAAATATTTTGCATTTTCTCTTACTCTGTATTAATGCTTTCACACATTTCTAATCTAGCGTTCTACATGAATATGACAATTTTTTGAGTATTTTAAGTTTCTTGTGTAGATTTTATTATAGAAATAAATAATTCAGAGTAAAAGCGTTTTCTTTTTTTCTCTTTTGTATAGAATAAAACTCAAATTAGTGTGATGGTATTTTATCAATGCATCATGGAGAAATGGAATTAGAGAACATTTTCCTACATTTGTGGCAGATTCACAAGTTTACTCACATTACATCAAGCTGTTGATAGAAAAGAGAATTTCTTGACTCCATTTAAAGCTTTTGGATTTTCCTCATTAGCTCCTACCTGAGATAGAAAGAGGGGTAATAAAAACATTTAAAATCTTTTTACAGAATAAATAAAGAATAAAATAAAATCTTTTTACATTTTTTACTTAAGAATGCATGTTGAATTTTATGAAATGACATTTGGTTACCATCAGGGTACAAATATTTGTGATGTTTGTTTTCCATTTTAATTTATATATTTGATATTTCCATATTATATTTTGTAATATTTATCCATGTTTATATTCCTTACATGATGCCTAATTGTCTATGAACTATTAGTTTTTAACATATAGTAACTGGTTTATTCCCACTGATTACTTATATTTTTGCATCAATAGTAGTAATTACAATTACATTTTGTAGTTTCTTTTTTTTTTCCAGTTATTTTAGCCATTTAAGTAAAATAGGAAAGCTTTCATCTTTCTCTATGTTTTGAACCATATTAGCTAGCTGAGAAAATATGTACTTACTGAATGGCTGATAGAACTTGCCCAAAGGAAAATTCAGGCTGGAGATCTAATTTTCAATAATTATCTGTCATATGTTTCATGTTTAGTATTTTTATTGATCTATTTTTATTTGCTAATATACATTTGGAATTATGTAATCTTTTATAGTTTTTTTTTAAATTTTCTCTTTTTTCCTAGATATTTGAGTGGGGTAGTCAAATTTTTGATATATATTTTTTTAATTTAGACTTTTTTAATGATCTTCATTTGTTGAAATGTATTGAGGTTTTGTGGGCCAGTAAGTTGTCAATTATATCTTGAAAAGAATTTTATTCTTTGTGAATTACTATAAAGTTTTCTTTTAAATATATGCAATTTAGGTTTATTTTCACATAATATAAACGTTTAATCCTAGATACAGTTTTTTTCAAACTGTGTCTTTCATCCAGAGTTTTATAAAGAGGGCTGCATGTATAAAGCCTTGTTATTCTAATCTTTTGTAATTTTCTTATCTTTTTCTGTATTAATATACCATAAGGACTGTTCTAAAAATATCAAATTAAATTTATTACTACATCCACAGGTCTGTGTATTCTATTGATTAAATATATCTATGACTTGTATTTTCTTGAGGATGTTAATGCATTTGCATGCATAAATATTCTTTAATGGTTTTACTTAAAATTCTAATATACCTACTAAAATTCACCTCCCCAGTTTGTTGTTTCAGGTATGCATGTTTTTACTTCCAATAATGTTCTATTCTTTGGTTTGCAATGTATCTCTTATAGACAATATATTGCTTTCGTTGCTTTGTTTACTTTATTATCTAACCTAAAAGAACTAATTTTCAATCACTAAGTACAACCAATTAACATGTATCTTAATGTTATTAAGATTATGCTATTTTATATCACCACTTAACTAAATTTTTTTTTTGTCGTCTCCTTTTTAAATTTATTTTCAGGTCATTTTATTCTGCGACTTTGAAATGTGTGTATTTCATTTTTATTCTTCTAATGGTTACTAGCTTAGTAACACTCAAACTCAATTTCCTCATTAATGTTGAAATTTACCAATATCTGTATCTTTCCTAGAACTAGAATTTTTTCAATCCCTTGGGTCTCTCATGTTCTTCCTGCTCGCCTTACATTGGTCTAATTGGTTCCACTTGCAAAAGTCTATGTTTATATTCTATGTTTATACTTTTATTGTTTGGCCATATTTTAAATTCAGTCATCAGTATATTTTTAAGATTTTATTTTTCTAATTTTTCATGTCTTATTGCTTCCAACTGGTTAATTAATTACTCTTGTTGTTTAGAATATCCCCAAAGTTATTTCAAAATTGTTGTTTGTGGTAATAGTCCTGAGATGCCTGAAAATACATAATTCGCTCTGACATTTAAATGACAGTTTAGATCTGAAATCAATAAATTTATTCTATAAAGAGTGAGATAGTGAATATTTGAGGTCTTGCAAGCCATGTGGTTTCTATGTGGTTTCTCTCTTGAGTATAATTTTCTCCTCTTATCTGAGCTTTCGGTGGCTTCAGTTACCCCCGGTCAACCACAGTTCAGAAGCAGATGATCCTGCGTTTAAGGAAACATCAAAAGGCCAGTCGTAGCCCAACACTATGTCACAGTGCCTATGTCATTCAGCTCATTTCATCTCTTCACATTCATCTCACATCATTACAAGAAACAGAAGGGTGAGTAAAGTACAAAAATATATTTTGAGAGAGAAAGAGACCACATTCATGTAACTTTTATTATAGTATATGGTTGTAATTGTTCAATTCATGATTACTTATCGTTGTTAATCTCCTGCTGTGTCTTATTTATAAAATAAACTTTATCATAGGTATGAATGTATATGAAAAAACATAATATATGTAGGGCTTGGTACCATCAGTAGTGTCATGTATCCCCTGGGGTTTTGGAACATATTCGTCATGGATAAGGGGGGACTACTATATGGGCTCTGCCATTATGTCAGGAGAACATCCATAGGCAGAATATGAATAAATGGATGAGACTGTGCTCCAATAAAATTTTATACAAAACAGGCAGCAGGCTGGATTTGCCCTGCAGGCCATAGTTTGCTGACAACTCGCTTGGATTTATATAAAATTCTGGGTTTACTTTTCATATTGTTTTTATTATTACAGGTATTGCTACACTGTCTTTTCTTCATCTGGTGATGCATTTGAGAAATATATTTTGATTTATCTATTTTTCTTGTATGAGCACTATCTTCTTCAGAATTTCCTCTTTTTTAAACCATCTCAAGTTTCTCAGTGTGTCTCCAGAGTTCTTGATATGGCTTTTCCATTTTTTTGTTTATTGTTAGTCTGTCCTATCCTTTTCAGAGATTTATGAGCCCTTTCAATCTATTTTTAATAGTTCTCAGAAATCATTGTTTATTTGTGCAAATGTCAATTCCTTTCTATTTATATCATTTTTACCATCTAGATTCCTTAATAGTTGTTGAGTTACTTCTAATGTTTTTCTCATTTTCTCTATCATCTTATCTGCTTTCTTTATACCTCTTGGGTGAGTTTTTTTATCCTGATTTCCAGCCTACTCACATTTTTGCTGCCATTCATTTCTAACACTGGATTCTTTAGCTCAACAATTGTTTTTTTAATATCTCTAATATTTACTTATCAGTGTAAAGATATTGTTTTAATTTTGACTTTTATTTCATTAATTCTGATTTCTCTATGACAGGTTTTTACATCTGTTGTTTTTTGTTTTGTTTTGTTTTCTTTAGTACTTGTTTTTCCAGGTGTTTGAACATTTTTCTTTATGATCTCCTCTCCTTTGGGAACTCTGCTGTCGAAGTGGATTAAATTTACCTAACCCTACCTTGTGCTTTTTCAAGTAAGATTTGAGGCAGTGTCATGGACCCCAGAATCGGCAGTCCGGGTTCATATGCTTGCTACCCACCTTCCCTCCACCCCATGTCTGGTCACCCATGAGTTCTCCATTCATACCAGAATCTGTCACCTATCCTTCTGCATATCTGTGCTTCTCAGAGCTTTTGTGTCATCAGCACAGAAGGCAAAGAGAGAAAGCTAGGGAATTCCATCTTGCCTAATTGCTCTTGGAAAATGACCCCAGCTATGATAGGAGGGATTCCCAAATAAAATTGATGCTATAATTTATTAATCTTCGATGGTGATTAGCACTAGGCTATAGTTTATGATACAGGTGCTTGATGACTTTAATTATATAAATCTGGTGATTAAGTGAAAAAGAAGTTGGGAAGAATACAAGGAATAGGAGCAGTGGTTGGAAAGAGAGTTTTACTTCAAGCCAATGAATTCTCCTGTGGAGAATATACGTTTTTATATAGTACATCTTGCCGCCTACTTGAGAAATTGGTTTCATCACATGTAGGATCAGGAAGTAGACTGCATTACAAATTGTCTAGCCTTCCTCTTGGTTATTAAAGAAAGTCTGTTATTCTAGGACACATAGATTCTACAAATAAATTTGAAAGAAAGCATGTTTTCCTCAGAGAGGATGGTTCCATCTTTACAAAATTTGGTGTTACATGAAATGCATAAATGAAGATTATCAAGTGACTGAAGCCACATCCCTTAGAAGTCATTTTAGTCTTTAGGATCTTCAGGGTGAAATATGGGAAAGAATTTGTGATTTGAATTAACCTAGGGTTAAAAGCTACCTACTATGTTACAATCAGAAAAATTATTTGAATTTTCTTGAATATAAGCATTCTTTTAACTTATCAGAAATCTTATTAGAAATTCTTTAATTAAACTATGTTAAGTAGATTAAATTGAATGAATTAAATTGATGTAAAAGGATGGTAAGAAAAAATAATTTTTCTTCTCACCTCCAAATAGTTCTTAAACTATATTTAATCTTTAAAAAAATATGTATATTTGAAACACTTCAAAAACTCTGAATTTCCTTTGAGGTGAGTCTCCCCCTCTCCAATTTAACTACCCCTACCCCTCCCTCAATTCAACTACCCAAGGAACACCATCGTAAAATGTCATAAAATTACTTAATATTTTCAGTGTCTATGAACTCACTGAAAGCATATTTGTAGAAGTATCAGTTACAATATCTTGAAATCATTTAAATTGGAAATAAATAATAAAGTATTTACACTGAAGTTATTGTTTTTATTTTTGTTCCATGATGCAATTGGTTTAATAATTCTTTAGTCTCTGTAATCTTGAAAGGCCTGATGAAGTATATAAGGATGTACTTGTATTAACTTTGACCTGAGAGGACGTATAATATTGTAAATTCTTCAGTTATCTGTAAGATTTTCAGAACACTGAAAATTGTATTCACATGGGATTTTAAATACTATTTTGAGGATATATACTATAATATAGTAACATTAAACTTCTACTGGTATTCAATATTCAATCATCTTCTACTCGTTATCAAAAGTGAAATATCATTGCAATTCATCTTCTATATAATCACCTCATCAAACTTTCATATGGCGATTTTTTTTCTTTGACTTTTAGTAGAAACCTAGTCATGTTATCTTGCTTAAATACTCAATTGTTAACCAAACACATTACTGGATTTTTTTTATACTGATGGCTAAGTAATTTATGCAGATAATTAAGGTAGTGCTTCAATTTTCATTACATCCTTAAGCATACTTTCTTTTCAAACCAGATTAAACTTAATGGAGTCATTTGCATGCACTTTTCACTGATTTGGAGTTTGTTTGCAAACAAATTGGTATTGTAAAACTTATTGACTTACTCTCAGCATATTTCCTCATTTTATTGATGTATTGAAATACTTTCAGTGCTTTAACAAGATTTCTTAAAGAATTCTTCCCTAGAATCAAAGGTTTTCTACTCTACTATTTATGTAATAGTAAATTAAATTAGGTGTAAAGACTTGCTGAATATAGAAATTGTTATCCTAGACCCTAAATTTATGTATTTTGCCTTCCTGTCATTTGGTAGGCTAAACAATTTTTGCATATTCTTCTATTTAGAATATGAATAACACTGTCTTATATAAGGAAATATTAAATGATTTACTTATAATGAAGCAATACCACTTTTGTTTAGTTAATTAGTTGTTTTTTGCATCATTCATGTGGATTTGATAATTCTTCTTAGTATTGTTTTCCTTCTAGGGTACACTTTGAAGAATAATAAACAATTACTTTCTAAAGAAATAGGAAGAACATTGTAGTGACCTAAATTAAAATTACCAAACATAATTTACTACTCTACTGAAGCCATAGGATACAGCGTAGCTCCCACAATTTATATGGGCCACGATATGTAATGACATTCTTTCAGTATTTCCTAAGTAGAAAGCTCTTGGAAACAGACTGAAAGTCTGATGAGACGGGATCTACAATACCCTTCTGATTTATTTGGAAAGACGTGTATGTTTAACTTTATAAAGCCTTTTGCTCTTTTCTTCTTACACCGCTTGATCTTTACCACCTCATATGCTTTTGCTTTCCCTGTTGATAGTCTGCTGATCTGATGGTGTAACAATTTCTGGGTCCTCATTTCTTTCCTTCATGACTTCATCTGCTAACGGGGTGGGCTTTCGAATAAAAGTGGACATCAGTGTGGTGAACTACTTAATATGAGAGATAATTTTTACTTACTATATTCTTTACTGAGTAAAGAAAGACAATAGCTTCAGTCACTTGAATTTGTGCAAATACATGAAAAAGGATGTGTGGCAGGTGACAATAGCCATTAAGACTTCAAACACAGATCCTGCCCCATAGAAGTTTTCATCAATTACCGGGGATTAGCACAGTCTTCTGAGTGTCATTCACCTGAAGTCTGCCTTGTTTAAATCATATTTTATAAAGTATCCAGACGTCGAAACACCATTGAAGGAGAGAATCCTAACAAGTTATTTTTGAATTGGTTTTGAATTCATCTAGATGTGATTATACAAGATACAGGCAATGTTAATTGCTCTCTTTTGATTCATATTTAGTTCTATAAATGTATATGAATGTTTTGAAAAGGAAAATGAATCCAATTGATCTACTACTCTCAAATATTCTGTTATATTCTTATGGCTCTAACAAAAGTAACAAAATCTGATATAATGCAAATTCAACACAAATATCGAGGTGAATAAAGAAATTTGCTAAGCATCTGAAAGATACAGAACTTTCTTACACATGCTGTTTTGACTAGATCTTAACATATCTCCTAAGCATTTCATGGTTATATAAATTCAAGTATTAAATCAAATTAAGGCTACTACAATTTAAATTATTTTATTCATATTTTTTAGTAAACGTTCTTGGTGTTTTAAAACCACTTTAGAAAATATTTTGCATTTTGTTGCTTAAAGTAAAATTAAGTCATTATGACACATTTATTGCATCACTTAAGTTATTACTGAAATGCTTATTTTGCACTAATACAAGTACATAATATTCATTTTTGAAAGGCAGTGATTTAGAATGAGATCATAAAAGGGATGAAATGAGATAATCAGAAAGTTAATATCAAACAATTTTTGAGGTTAAATTTAATGACTGCAATTCTATTAAAAATGCTTTCCTCTGTAATTTTACAGTGCTGTCTCACACAGCATTTGATTTATTCCAACTGTGTTTAATTGGCCCAGATGCAAAGATAAGGGACGGTTGTGACCTTGAGATTGTGACCTCTGGAGTAATGAGGAAATGAGTATATGTTACAAACCTATATATTACTAAGTTTTAGTTTGTGTTATTGAATTCCTTGTTGTTTAAGTCTTCCAGGTTTAACAGAGTGGAGACTGAGTCTTCAATAATCTGAAGATATGGAAACGTGGGGTTACCCCATTTTCCAAACATTGTTACACAGAGAAATGATTAGCACAGCTTGAGAGATACTGCCTTTCCTTATTCATCAGACCTAATTTTTCAAATATCAAGAATGTACTCCTGGTCCTGGTTTATGCTAATCTCTTTGATCTGTGACCATCTATTAATCAAGGTCCTTTATTCGTTAGTAATAGGAACCATTCTATGATTCATTATTGCTGAATCCCAGTCAAGGAATCATTCCATTGTATCACTTTATCTATTCTTTTAAGGACCAAGTCAGCTGATCAATATCCTTTTAGAAGGAATAAAAGTTTAGAAGAATCTGTGGAGTCTCTGTAACAAAAATATGTTACTCAATTTGCTTTTACAACAGCGTATGTGGTTAAAATCTCAGGACTTAAGAGTTCCATTTCTTACACCAATTCTTTATCAGTCTGAAACACCTTAATGACACTTTGACAAGTTTTCATTTGGTCCCTGAGTGAAGAGCTCCAAAACAAGTATAGTTATATACTAGATAAATATTGCATTTCTGCTATTTATACTAGATAAAAATTCCACCCTGATATTAAGAAAAATTCTTTTGATTTTGAGATAGTTGAGATTTTACTAGAATCCCAGTCATTACAATATCTCTTTGCTTTCTTCTCATACTGGCATAGATGTTGTGAATAGGAGGCATGGGGAGAGTGACAGCAGCTCACTTAGATGCAGTATTATGTCGTTATTCTCCTGGAACTACCATTTGTTGTTCCTTGAAGGTTCGACATTATTTTTTATAAGTCAGACTAAAAGAAGTATATTCACGAGCATGTAGCAATGCACAGCCATCTCCTGCTTTTGCTGACCAGTAAAGAACCATGCTAAGCCACTATAAATTAGAGAATAAAGGGAAACTATGACAAAATTTTATAGATAAAGCTAATTCATGTCATTCTCTTTATTCTCCTTTACATAACTCACTAAGGAACGGCTTGACATAAGAACAAAGGGAAGGGAAAGTTGTTGGTGAAAGCACATAATATCTGATCCTTGTCATAGAAAAGGAACTAAATTTAAATGATTCTTTAAATGTAAAACACGCTTGTGAAAAAGTGGAAGAGTTTTTAACACATTTGATGTCTATTTGTTATAATACTACGTGTATCTGAGTCTAGAAAAAGAAGGAAAATTCTACTTTGTTTGATCATTTTATATGTTTTATTTTCTTTTTGTTATATTTCAGTAACCAAATATGAGTTCTACCCTAAAACAAATTTTTAAGTGTTCGGTATATATTTATGTATTTATTTATTTAATCATTATTGAATGATGCATAGGTATAAGAGAAGATAATGCAAATACTAAATAGTGATATTTTGTAATAAGATAATAATATTACATAACAATGTGAATTGTGTGTGTGTGTTTGTTATAGTTGAGAAGAGAATGAAAGAGAAATGGAAGGAACACTTTAAAGTAAATAACAAGAATCTCTAAAAGTAGTTGCATGTTGATGTATTTCAGGAATTTATACTTATATTTTTGTTTGCCAGCTTTTAGAAAATGCAACTGTATTGTATGTATAATAAGAAATAACATGATGATATATCACTATCATGAAAACCAGTTCTTTAGAAATTAAGGGGAATATTTGTCATTATACGAACTTTTAATTATGAACATTATATTTTACAACAAGCGTTAGTCTTTGATTTTTAGGATATGCAATATTTCAAACATTATGTTCTTGACGATCTCTAAACTGTCATGTAGACAAATACTTTTGATTTGGTATAAAATAACCATTATTAAAATAAAACTTAATAGGGTTTCAATAAATATAACAGTTTGAACCTGTGTCATACTCTTCAAGTATTAGAAAAACACAATGATTTCTGACAAAGCTTTCCACATAGTAGATAAGGATTAACATCATTCAATTAACTTACACTGTCCAAAATAACTCTCACACTTTACACCTCTATCTTATACAACCATTTTTATTTGAGCCATACATTTCTACTTAATTTACGTATCTTGAAAATCTCTTTGACCTCAAATCAAGAAAATGAAATAACTGAGTTGTTTCTAATTTATTTTACATTTTGAAGCCAAATAATCTGTAACAAAGTAAACATAAGCATAGTATGTTTTCCCTTATCACCCATTTCCTGAGAAGCAGATGCCATATAAGTCAACTAAATTCCATCTACTAACCTCTTGTGATCTATGATATCAAGTATAAAATTGTCTTTTAATTACATTGTTGGACTCTGTTAGAGCCTACTATACGTTTATATTTTCCTGCAATGAATCTTGTAAAAGCTAAGAGGTCTGTAGGTTTGCTGTGTGGTAGGCTAGACTAAATGCCACTGTGAGCCACAGACCTTACTTTGAATGAACATAAGGATGAAAAATACCCCCACACCTTTTTTTAAATGTAAGTGCAAGGCAAATCACTAAGTGTTCATTTTCAATCACCTTTTTATTTTTTTTTTTGAGAAGAAAAAAGTAGCTTAATGCAAAAGGTATGATCTAAACGTACTCAAGAAAAAGCTCAGCTTACTAACAATAAATGAATTAATCAATACAGAATAATTGTGAGACAGGTTTTATTGCTCTTTATTTTTTCCCTCCAGTAAGATTACAATCAAGAAAGCAGAAAAATGTCTGGAAAGGTCAGAGTTTCAGTCAAATATTTGCAACAACTCTTCCATCTCTTTTTCTGTAAGATACATTTAAACATTTCATATGCCTTTGGATAAAGATGGTTGATGTTGAAACATAGTTTCTTCTCTACTGTCCTTTTATAAATTACAGTTATGTGATGAATTGATCTTCAAGGAGATGAAGTTAACTCAGCAAGCACAGACTTCTTTAAATGTGGGCCACCTCCAGTAGTACTACATACATTTCTTGATGAACTGGAAGACATTGTATTTGAGGTAAAGAGAGATTTCAACATATTTTCAAGGATATGATATTCTAATAAGTCTCTCTTTAAGCCTATAGACTTTAATATTTTATAACAAGTACTTATATGATAATCATATGGATCAAAAATTATTTTGCATCTAAAAATTTTAACTACAAATTTCCACTCTGAGGTAGATATGAAAGTCAATTATTATAGCAGTAGTAAACTGATGGATAAGCTATTTTATAACAACAGAGTATGTTCTTATTTTCTAAGCTATCACATCTTATTCTACCCTAAGTAAAAGATTTCTACTAGTCAAGTGCATGTCTAAGAAGTCAATAATGTGAACATAGTCCATTTTTTCACTGAGATGTCTTTTTATATAAAAATCATTTATACATTAAGTTAAATCACAGCTGGTTTTCCAAAGTGGGCATTCTTTTCATAAATAGAGTCATCACCTGAAAAGACCTTAGTAAGAACTCTATATTTGTGTCTTTTCCAATTTCTATGTTTGTTTTATTTCATAAGTATTATAGTAGAATGTTTCTAAAATAGATAGTATAATACATAGATAACAAAATATATGAGCAACTGTTATAATCTGAATGTTTGTGCCCCCCTTAAATTCATATGTTGTGATCTAATCTCCAGTGTGACAGTGTTTAGAAGTAGGGTCTTTTTTTTTTTTTCAAAATTCTTTTTTATTACTAAAATTATAAAACAGTAACAATTGAAACATTTAATAATAAATGTATTAAAATCTGAGGTTCTGCTGTGTTGAGTTTTAATTAGATCTGCTTTTAACTTTGGCTCCCTAAGTTAAAATGATATCATTGTGGTACTTTAATTTGAATTTATTTATTTATTTGTTTGTTTATTTATTTATTTATTTATTTATTTATTTATTTTTTTTTTTTTAGAAGTAGGGTCTTTGAGAGATAATACAGTCATGAGTGTGGAGCCCTCATGAATCAGAGTGATTTCCCTATGAGGTAATGAATGGACCAGAACTTTCTCTCTTTCCACCATGTGAGAATAAAATGAGAAGTAGGCAGCCTGCTACCCAGAAGAGGGTTCTCACCTGACCATGTTGCACTCTGATTCAGACTTCCAGTCTCCGAAACTGTGAGAAATAAATGCTGGCTAAGCCACCGAGTTTATGATATTTTGCTCTAGCAGCCTGAGGTAAGACAGTGATAAAACGTGCAAAAAATGAAATAGCATATTGAATATGCAAGTTATCATTTATCATAAATAATATAGATAGAGGTCATCAATACAAGTGGCTGCTGTTTAGTTCTGTGATATCTGATTTAACTGTCTTAAAAATTCTCATAACTTCCTGTACAGATTCTAGAATTACTGGGCTTAAATTTAAGCAGTGTATTTCTGCTCACCAAGTGCTCAGAATTGCCTGTTACTTGGCTTGACCAAACTTTTGGCTTCTCTCCTCCCCAACAGAACCCTGAACTAGGGCTTATTATTAAGCTTAATAAATAAAACATCTTCCTTAATGGCTCATTCTGACTGAAGAAACAAATATTTCCCATTAAACTGCCTTGATCATGTCTGCCTAACTCCACCTCTCTACATATAAAAGTTCCTGTCAACCATGCTTACCCCTTTTTATTAAAAAAAAAAAGATGTATTTTGTTTATTTTGAAACATTTGTCTTTGACACTGCCATTTTGCCTTCACACAGTATCTTAACATACTAGATACAAAGAATTTTCCACATCTGGCTAAGAATTAAAGACCAAAGTTTCAGAATATATAATGAGTTGGCCATGTTGTATTTCATTAAAAAAATATATTGAAATGCAACAAGGCCATATGACTAAAAGTAAGACCAATTTTCATACTCAATAAAGAGTAAACAATCACTGTGGCATTACGTGTAATTCTATGCCTTGAAATTGAGGAGAAATGGACTTCAAATGACAGACAGAGATGTAATTAAAGGACTGGAAATCTAAATGAAGTAAGTAAGGTGAAAAGAGTTGAATTAACATCCTTTGGGGTCACAAAGTGCATTAAGAAACATGATATAGAGATAGTGAACCGGTGCTCATCATTTTCTCAAAGGAAATTTAAGAGCAAATAATAGTGATCTGTGGTCATACAGACTGATTTTAGAAAGATATGAATGCTATTTAAATATCCAAATGGAATATAGTGAAAGCATGATAAATATCTTGGTTAGGACAATTGTAAGAATATAATTTTTTTTCTGATATCTCAATGTTGATACTGTTTTAGGTTAAGAATAATACAATTCAATAGCTTTTTCAAAGCAATGACTCTAAAACTTTTGAAGTGTGATATTGCTTTTTGAGTGGAATTCTTTTCATACCTGCTTGCATCTTTAAGATGATAATGGGAAAATACCTGTTAATAAGGAAACATGTAATTATTCTTAAGGGGGTCATTAGTTTCCTTTTTACTTTTAAGAGAGTAGTTATATCTGAATGAAATATACCATCACTATTTTTATTCTTCAGACAGAGCTGGTATTCATTTACTTTGATTTATTGTACTTCTATTGCTTATTCACCTTAAATTACATTTCATTGTTTCCATCTTGAACAGTAATAGTGTCATCATCATGAATGAGTTTCCCGCATCAAAAAAATGTGTACCTGCTGTTTTCCATCTGTTTTTCTTGCTCTTTCACCTTGCTAGGACACCTAGGAAGATACATAACAAATCAGGCAGAAACTCTTAGTGTGAGATATCTCTTTTTATATACAGGACCCTCAAAGAAATCAAGTTAATTTTCAAAATGGGAAAAATGCTTATTTTTCATATTCATGAAGAATTTACCACTAACATTTTCTTCTATTATTTACATTAAGGCATAACACATAAAAATCTGAATGACATCGGGTGTACACCATGATGAATTTTTACAAATTTTAAGAATTTCACCATCTATTCAAATAAAAAATGAAAAAAATTCAATATAAGGTTGAAAGCCTATATGAGGCATAGTAAAGTATCTGTCTTCTAAAATTTCAGACACTGAGTTTACTTATGCTTTTCTACTGAAAAGTCTATGAGATATATTATACTTCATTTCAAATTTCCCTAAAACTTAATCAAAGGTATGTCTGTCTTCACAAGTACTTTTTTTCTAAAAGATATGAGGCAAAAAAAAAATTGTAAATGATACTTCATTTGATTTGGATGGACCATTTATTCTTGTAGATTTTATTGCTCTGGGAATGAAAGTGAAGAACTAAACAGAATATATGCATACTTTCGAAGTTTTTATTAATGCAGCTATGGAATACTCTATCATTTTTTGCTTTTAAATCTGGGAGTAGTGATAATGTAACATAATTTGCATAGGGAGTTCCATCAAGCCACCCCCTCCCTACTAGACTATTCAGTCAGGTACTTTGAATCTTATGAAAATGTACTGTATATATAAAAATAAATATATGTATATGATTTGTATGGATATACAATATATTGCAAATTACTGTATTTGAAGACATTTTTCTTCTAATACATATGCAATTTTTGATCAGGGAAAAGTTTCACCCACAAAAGGAAAAGTTTATACTTTCAATTTACTCACCCACGTCCACATTTGCTCAAACAACCTGATATAAAAGTCCTAACTGATCTCTTTCCTTCTATTTTTCTCCCTGCCGTGCATTTAAAATGCCAAATATTGACTCCCTAGAACAATCTGTTGATAAAGCAAGGTGGAATTTATTGCTTCCCATAATAGTGGGGATTAATTCTTGACAGTCTTAGTGGCATCTCAGAAAAGGATGAGAATAGGGAGAATATATTTGAGATTTGCTGGGGAGTCTGACTTCAGGTAAGCCAGTGTGATGTCTTGATAAGAGTTGGAAAAAGTGCATAATATAATAATTTAGGAGAGGTGGACACAGAGTTGTCAGCAGTCAGGACCAGAAGAGATACATTCCGCAGGGTCATTAGGCCTAGCTGAGCTTTGATTTTTAGTAGCTGAATACTAAGTTTTTGAAGCGAACAATTACAATACAATTTATCTTCCTGAACAAATGTTTTCTAGAATAGTATGGCCATGTTAATGTGAAGAATTGAGTAATAGATTTTGTTAATGAAGACATTAAGGTGGGTGGGTGTAGATGGATTTCATTCTCAGTATCACCTCTTGTCATTCTTCAGCTTAGGCTAACGGGTAGAACATCAGCATCTGGAGAAGTGATCAATGCATATCTTCATTTTTTATTTATTTATTTATTTTTCATTTCTTATGAAGTGGTGCAATCACATACTAAGTATTCGAGGATATTGGTTTCAACCACTTTGAAAGTCAAATTTTCCTGTTCTTTTTTTTTTTTTTTTTTGCTTGGAGGATCACTTGTTGGAGCATTCAACAGGACAGCAGCTACACAAGATTATTTAAGATTCTAAAGATCACACAGTTGAACACAGCAACACAGAAAATACCAAGAGAGGGACTGCTATCAGAGCCTGTGAATCAGTTTTAAGCCAAGGCTCAAAAGTGCCTAAACTAAGCCAAGACAACAAATCTTAACTTGAATCCGAAGAACCCACAGAAACATATGGCATTATTTTTTTAAATATCTATATTTATAATATTTTTGTGTTCCTCAAAACTGGAAAGAATATTGTGCCTGAATCTGTAAAGAACCTTCCAAAGATCTGTATGGATGCAAGCACAATATTCTTCCCTTAAAACAGCATGTATCCCTTCTGGAGAAGCCAATATCATATCTATGGAGGCTAATTCCAAACTAATGTTCAGTTTAATGAACCTTTGGGCAAGGAGTTCTGTACCCTTGGAAGCTTTGCCAAGTTCTCTTGCTATCTTCTCAACTATGGGCATGTAGTATCCTCCCTACTGGGCGGGCCTCTTAAAAAGCATAATTTGCAGAGGTTTGCAGACAGAAAAAAAAATTAGAATTTGCCTTGAATTATTAGTATTTTAAATTCCTGGAGGTCTGGTTTATTATGGTGTTTGCTGTGTAAAAAAAATCCCTTGGTGGTTGAGCCAATTTTGCAGGAAACCAACTGATTATTAAAAGAAATTGGTATCAAGGGAATCTGGGTGATTCTAAAAAGAAAATGTGCACAAGCTCAACAAGTGAGTTCCATCATTCACTTGGGCCACATCATGATTAGACTGCAGCTAGTCTTCAGCTTATGCCAGGAAGTAAATAAGAAGGCAGAAAGTAATTTTAAAAATGTGGGACTTAGAGATAACAGGTGTCTTTGTATGAATTGTTCAAAATCTTAAACCAGCAAAAAGAAAAGAAAATCACCAGGAAAAAAGAAATACTCATGAATCCAAGCATATCAAAGTTCAATTTGTGACTCTAGTTTCTCTGGATCTTGTTCTCTGGATCCTGCGTGGAACCTATCTACCTCCTGAGGACTATTTGCTTCTGGAAGATTCCTAAGGATCTTCAGCTTGACCTTGATAATCCTGACAATCACGAAGTGGTTTGAGAATTACTTCTGCCTCTATATAACAAACACTTACACAAGGACAGAATTCTTAGACTCCCCTGATGTGATAATTGCTAATAGTATCTGTTCAGGTTCTTTCTAGTGGGGTTCAAATAGTGTCTTTCTCTGATATTAATTCAGAGATCAGTCGTCCAGATTTTGTTCATGCAGAAGTTGCTTAGGAAGATGTTGAGGAAGCAATATTTGACATTTTCCATATGTAGTCACATGCCATATTTGTTCTCATCTGCTTGCCCAAATTAGTGCTATTCTCAGAAGCATAGGATAGGCTTTTAGTAATTTTTGAAGGGGGTAGTAACCCCAGAAGGTGTTGATCTAGCTGTCCTTAAAAGCAATAGCAACGCTTTAGGCCAATGAAAGGTTAAGAGTCCCTGAGAACTCTGCCAATTTTGGTTTCAGAATTCAATTTGTACTTACCAACTTTTCCAAAGATTGGAGGTGATAGGGGCAGCTAACTTTCTTATTAATTGCCAAGGCTTTACAAAAATATTTGTAATAGCTCCTGTTTAGAAGAGTTATTTGTAATTTCCCAGAGTGTGAACACAACATCAAGCAATTCTTTGTTACTGTTAGTGTCATAAGTCTCCAGCAAAGAAAGGCTTCAGCCTAACCCAAGAACAAGCACAGAGTGTGTAGAACATATTTAAAACGTATTACAGGTTAGCGGCGTGAAATCTGGGAGAAGACAGTCAAAGAGACCCTGATATTTGAGTTCTTGTCAATGTCTTGCCTTTACAATTTTACCAGAATTATGACAATGGTGGATAAAACGTGCACTTAAAAAAAAAATTAGTAAAGTTTTCACACAAATATTTATCGAAAAGAGTGGCCAATTTGTATTCGTTGTGATAAAAGACTAAATAGTTCTGGCTACTGTTTTAGCTTTCTGACCATTTACAGTAAAATTCTCACTTGAATGTTCACACACAATATCTAGATATGTAGTTAGCTAGGTATGGTTCTTGGGTCTAAAACAGACTATTAAAAAAAACAGATTATGAGCAGTTAGGGCATTATGTCTTTACATAATACATCTTCAGAAAATTATTACAAAGGGGTTTTAGACTAAAATAAATAAATAATTAGATAGATAAATAAATAGCTGAATTGATTAATCCATCAATCGAAAGACAGATATAATTATTGTACCAGCCTTTGTGATTGAACTTCAGTAAGTTTATTATGAATCCTGATAATTATAAAATCATTACAGTATAAGTGTTTTAATTTGATACACTCAATTTAAAGAAGACTGAATTTCTCTTTTGATTTTCAGTTTGATAAACAATCCAGCTCTTAAAATAATTTTGAGTTAAATAGTTTTTGGAGAATGTCCAGACAAACCTAATTATTTCTATTATCTTTCCTTTTACAATATAAAGGTACATCTTATATAATTTCTATAAAATTTAAGGTGGCAAAAAAAATATACAACACCATATCCAAAGACATTTGGACATTTTCTTACTCTATAGGTATATTGTAATGTTAAAAAAGCGGGATAAATTAAAATTCTGTATTAATAACAGTTTGTTTTCCCTTTCAAATGCATCCAACTACTTATAGATTATTTATCAATTGCTAAGTTTTATGCTTATATAGGATGCTTTTTTGTGTATGTTAAATTCCTAATTTTATTTACCTTTATTATTCTAATGATCATGTATACATTAGTTTGTATTCCGGAGTTGGCAAATCAATTATAGTGAGAAATTGGTAAAGTAGATAGCCATCTGAAAAAAAAAAATCTTGGATTCATATTTCACTCCATTTGATGTCTACAAATCAAAGATACCAGGAACACACGTGTAGCCAAAGTTGGACTTATTACTTGCTGAAACAAAGGACACAAGCCATGTCATAAACTATGGGAATGTTTGGTCATTTTAATGGTTGTGTAGTAACTTTGTTTCTAGTATCTAATTTAAGTTATCTGTTTTTTGTTGTCTCCATGTCACAGGGAGTTCTAGTCAGATATTTATTTTCTGCAATATTGTTAATGTCAGTGGGGAAACCACATGACCTATGTGAGACCCACTAGCCCAGCTACCAGCTGTCATCTGTCAGGTATGATTATTTCTTTCTCACTCTTTACATTTAATAAAATTCAGCTGTGTTAAAAATAAAATATGAAAGTGAATCCATTAAAATATTAGGATAACAGATATACGTATATTTAATTTTACTATGACAGAAAACCAAATAACACAAAAAATGAGACCAAATATTTTTCCTATGCATAAAAATCAAAGATGTCTGCACACACTCACAAAAAGAAGATCATGGCTATATATCACAAGACAAAACGGATGGAAATGTTTGTAGTAGAAATCATAGTTGAAGAACTGACTCTAGTAAATATGAATTGCTAAAAGTGAATTAGAACAGAACCAAGAGTCTAACAAGCAATGAATGTGAACTGTTAGTTTATAGAAAAGTAATTATGGTTGGCTCATAAATACATGAGTTACTCATGTTCTTATAAAGAGAATCATAAGTTAAAAGAACAATGAAATATTATTTTCAGGTCATGACTGGGTTTTTAAAGTATTAGGGAAATAGTCATTCTCATAGTTGGTATGAATTTAAATGTATGAAAAAATTAAAAAATATATTCAAAGTATTTACAAAAAGGGAGATAGATCACTCTTAGGAAATCAAGTACTATTTCTAATGAATTTTATTTATTAAAAAATAATTTGAGAGGATATGACAACATATCAATGTTGTAAATTGCTAAAGATGAGCACATAGTTGTTTTATATTTTTCATCATATAGTGTGTCTTTATATTATTTTCAATAGGAAGAACATTCACAATTTCAGTTTAGGGGGAAAAAACCACAAGGGGCACTTGAATAGCTCAATCAGTTAAGTGTCTGCCTTTGGCTCAGGTCTGGATCCTCGTTTTGAGCCTCGCATTGGGCTCCCTGTTCAGTGAAGAG
The DNA here is from genome assembly GCF_024610735.1 of Ursus americanus. NCBI lineage: Eukaryota > Metazoa > Chordata > Mammalia > Carnivora > Ursidae > Ursus > Ursus americanus. The sequence continues at coordinate 43,510,950 of NC_142141.1, read as the reverse complement.
TCTGCTTCTCCCTCTCCTTCTGCCTCTCTGTCCTGCTTGTGCTTGCTCTCCCACACATGCCCTCTCTCTCTCAAATAAATAAAATCTTAAAAAAAAAAGAAAGAAAGAAACACGAGATCAAATTAATAGAGAAAAATCAAGCTCAAAGTGTTGAAGGTTTTTAAGAGGTAAAAAATATTCTAGTTGAATGAAATTTGCATATTTGTTCCCTTGTTTAAAAAAAATTGTCTATATCACACTTTGCTTATCCATTTATCCATGGAAGTACGATAAGGTTGCCTCCACATTTTAGCAATTGTGAATAACGTGAACACAAGTATACATTTGTCTCTTTGAGATACTGCTTTCAGCTCTTTTGGTTATATATTCACAAGTAGAATTACTGGTTCATATGGCTATTCTATTTTTGGATTCTTCTAGAACCACCAAAGTATTTTCCACAGGATTGTACCATTTTACATTCTCAGAAACAGTGCACAGGAGTCCCAATTTCTTCACATCCTTACCAACTCTTGCTATTTTCTGGTTTTCTTTTTTGTTTTGTCTTGTTTTGTTTTGTTTGACTGTAGCTATCCTAATGAGTATAAAGTAATAGCTCAAAGTTTTGACTTATATTTCCCTAATAATTAGTGATGTTGAGCATTTTTTCTATGTGCTTTTTAGCTATTTGTATATCTTCTCTGGAGAAATGACTATCCAAGTCCTCTGCTCACTTCTGAATCAGGTTGTTTATTTTTTGCGTTCTTGAATTTTAGGAATATTATTCAACTGTAAGAAGACAGAAATTCTGACATATGCTTATAGCACAGATGAACCTTAAAGACATTATATTGAGTGAAATAAGTCAGCCACAAAAACAAATAAAAGAACCAGTATGATTCCACCTGTATGAGGTACTTAGAATAGTCAAACTTATAGACATAGAAGTAGAATGATGGTTGTCAGGAACTGGAAGAAAAGGGAAATGGGATGCTATTGTCTAATGGATATAGAATTGCAGTTTTGTGAGATAAAAAGAGTTACAGCGATGGATAGTGGTGATAGTTGTACAATATTATGAATGTATTCAATACCATTAATGCCTATTTTCCTTTTCTTCTGGCTGGAGTGTCAAAGCGATTAGTGATCAGAAGAGCCATATTATCATAAAAATAGTATTTTGAATAATGTTAATACATAGTTAAAACCCATGTGTTTCACTAAAATTATGTCTATGTATATCATTAAAAATATAAACCCATGAAGCAGCTACTAAGACCATTGAACTACTGCTTTGGACACATATGGAATGCCCAATAGTGTCATTGCTGAAACTAGATTCATGGTTTGATATTAACCATTATTCAAGCCTTGACATTTTTTTTAAAACTTTGAAAATAGTTGAACTGTAATACAAAATTTTGCTTCACATATAGAGATAGAGAAAAAATTGATCTTATCCAAATTTGCAGATGCTGAAAATAGAAAATGGTGATATTATAAATAAGTAAAGACAAAAAAAAAACAGCAGAAAAGATGAAGGAGAGACAGAGAAAAGGAGAAAATATTACCAATATCATCTATAAATATATAGAATTTCATTTTACTATGTTGATTTTTCTTTTGGGTCAATAAATATTGAGACTCCAGAGAGTAAAGAATCCTGGCACACTAATTATCTGTCTATTCTCCCAATATTATCCCTGACTTAATGAAACCTGTAGGTTTTATGGAAAATTTTTTATAAATGGTGACAAGATTCCCACGTTCTCTGCTCACCTCCCTAATTTTTTTCAGTTGTTCATCTTTAGGGCATTTGGGTGAAGTAGGTAAATTATTACCCATTACAAATTCCCTCAGAGTCTGCCATTTCTATTTACTTATACAATTCTCATTGGTCGATTTGAAATTCAAAAATAGGCTGAGAATTTAGATTTTATCAAATTCTCTTTTCTCATGACTATAATGTAAATAGTAAAGTAAACATAAAAGTAATCCCTAAACTGCAAATTGTTTATTAAAATAATAAAATAATCTATATTTTACACCACCTCTACTTTATGTAGAAGTCATTCTTTTTAAATAACCACTTAACACTGTGGGATTTCAAATTATATTAATGCTAGTTCACAAATTTAATATATTTTTCTTATAATATGTTTTATTTAAATACCATCAACTATGTATGCATAGAAGAGATTAAACAGTTCTTTTTCAAGAAATTTCCAATAAACCCTAATGACCAGAGCAGCATCTGTAGCTAAAATTTTCAAGCAGTCCATGTGTGTTTGCTGTATGTGGTGTGAGAATTTAGCATATGTAGTGTCTGATGTTTTAGTCATAAGACTGAGGTATTAATTAAAGCAAACTCTTTACTTTAGGCAATGGAAGACATATTGTATAATATATCTATAGTAACAAATGATGTCTTAGTAATATTCCTTCTGCAAATAAAACTTTTACTAAAGGAAGTGGCCCTTACTTATCTTGTATTAAAATATAATATTCCATTCTTCCATATTTATAACTGTAGTCTGAAAATGAGCTGCATATTTTAATATTTCCCAGCATCCTTTTGTACCCACACATAATTGCCTATAGACTAGATGAGGATAATTGTTTTCAACCTAAACTTAATTTTTTAAATGCTCATTAAATTTATGATCTCATCTAGAAGTGAATTTGAAATATGTTTAGTAGGACATATCTAAAGTTATATTACTGTAGACTGAGTCAGTGATTGCTCTGCCAACTGCTTTTCAAGGATTAGTAACTTTAGCATTTATTTCCAATCACCCATATTTGATAGGATAGTACATCTTCAGCATGCCAAGTTTGACATCTGCTGCATTTCTCATTTACTGAAGAATTGTCCAAAACTTGATTCACTTAAGAAAATGAATGACTCAGGTAAAGTCAGGTTAGTTACCTCTCTCTTTGCCTTATATGTAAGAGGAGAGAAACATTGAGATATAGTTTTAAGTGAATTGATATGTGACAAAGGATAACTATGGATTCATTTTAATTTGCATAACCATTTCACATATATGTTAAAACAATATGATTGAAGTTCAACATCAGAAAAAATATGTATGGGAGATGAGTTTTTGAAAAAGTCTTCATCTGAGTACTTTTATATGCCATACATAAAAATGATTAAAATTTTTTTCTTAAAAATGTGCTAAGCTGTTTTCTCTTTTAATTATTATTTCGTAACAATTTACTTTTTATACTTAATGTGCAATATCTGAAATTAATGTCAATGACTATGATATTATCTAATTATTTCTCAGTCAAATTAGCACTGCTATTTAAATGTGACACAAATAGTTCTGTTATTTTCCTGGGCTCAATTTCATAACTGATTATGCTGTGACACACAGGTGAGTTTAAGAGATTTTGGTGTCTATTATAAATGGTTTTCACTTACTAAGCTGATAAATATTACACATGCTTCAAGAATATTGCCAAAGTAAATTCTCTGAAGCACACATTGCTTTTTCATTTTTCCTTCTACATATTTAATCAAGGGTCTTAAGTTTATATTCAGAATAAGATAGTTAGCCATTTGTATTTATCAACTACAAGTTTGTATCACACCAGAGAATGTAATGACAGAGAAATGATTTGAATAATTAATTTCAAACCTTCCAAACTATATGACTCAACATCTGGCAAATTTACAAGAGAAAAACATTAGAATTTTTATGACATGTAGTCTCCATTCATTCACTGTAACTAATGTTTATGAGCTACAATATGGAAACGTGTTCTGGTTCTCTATTCCCCTGCCTTCACCATGGATAACATGACTGGAACAAAAGTTCTGTGTACCAATTAGTGAGTAAATAGATGTAGATGAATACCTACGTAGCCAACATACCATTTAAATAGTTTATACAGCTGTCAAAAGTTTTTCTGCATCCTGTTTAAGCAAACTGAGTTACGAAATTAACTTGAACAACAAATGATAAGCTTAAGATAAATTTGAATATTAAAACACAAGAGCAAAAGTAGTGAATACATCATGCTGAAAAGGGGAGATGATTGTTCAACTCTTCTTTCTCGTAACTAAATCTTAACTATTCATTGCATATTTGAAAGATTATATATCACACAAAGCAAAACAAAAAAGCCCCACAAAGTGTAATTTTTGTTAAATCTTCTATGAATTTGGAATAATTCTGGAATACTCTCAAAATACGAACATTAAAAAATGTCAGAATTACTAAATAAATATGCATTTATTTTTAAAATGATACAATTCATTACTAGAAACTTTGCCAGAAAACAGAACGTAGGAAGCCATTTTATTCTGAATTGATATGATTAATATATATCTAAGTCTTCACTCTTTTTACCCGTAGATGAACTATCTTCACTGATAACTAGGAAGATGCACTCTTAGAAATACGTTTCTGCAGCTGAACAGTAAACAGATAAAACTAATGAAAAAATCTTCATCTCATTGTAATGTGAGCTACACTCTCTCTTCTCTCCCTAAACTAGGTGGGGATCAACAGTAGAGCTACTCTGATGTTCAGCTGGCCGTGCAACACTGACAGCTGAAGGGATCAACAGAGTAAAACAAACAGTTGTGTTTGCTTATTAAAAACCATCTCAACAAAAATACTGAAGGTTATGCTTTGTAATTATTCTTACTTTTTAGCACTTACAACTATCAAAATCTCTTCTTCTTTCCCTTAGCAGTATTTATTCCTCTTAACATTTAAGGGAAAGTTCCTTTAGCAGTATTTATTTCTCTTAACAACATTTAAGGGAAGTACCATGACATCTGGTAAGTGGTTTTCATTGCTTGTCAAACATTTTAACCATATTTTAAGTTGAATTTCCTCATCAAAAATCTGTTTCTGGAGAACCATCTCAATAAATTTGTAAATATTCAATCCAGAAAGAAGAAATAGATTCAGTACCGAATTCTTGTCTTGCGTTCATAAATGCACTTCAAAACTATTGTGTTTTAGTATTTTTTTAAACAATGAGATTCACACTACATCAAACTAGTAAAATATTCTTGAATCAATGAACTGTATTCCTGAATTAGATCAGTCCAGTGGATGGGATTTTATTAAAGTTCTCCACTTTTTAAATGTTTAGTATAGTACTTATAAACATGATTGCATTAGATTAAAATTTAAAATATCATGCTAAAAAATAAAATAAAATACCATGCTAAAAAGTCCTGTAGTAGTACCTATAGTTTTATGCAACATTTTGCCTATAAAAATTATAATTACTTGTCAGATGTTATGGTCATGTGATTCAGTGGTTAGAGAGCCAAGTTGTTTGAAGAAATGCTAAATGGAATGGCAACATTTATTTACACACAGATACATAAGTAGATAGTAAATAAAGATGCATAGTGAAACGGTATTTACCTTAAGCTTTAAAGTAAGATACATTTTACCAATATTTATATCATAAAACCATGAACTGTAATTTCTTTAGGAAAACATATTGTAGTAGTCATTATTTATTCATGTCTTCTTCTTCTGAAGAACCATATTATTATTGTACAAGTTGACCAAATTCAAAAATCTACATACGTAAATTTGAATAAAAATAATTTCATTATATAAACATGGAATTATTCAAAACACATTTCTTCTTTTATATTCATCAAGTAGGATTTTATTTTCATATTGAACAAAGACAGAACTCAATTATATGAACACCATTTGTACTATTTTTAGAGCATTGAGAAACAGTTGCCGTTATGTTGCTGTTTTTCTCAATGCCTCATTCTGTATCATTACTGCATTTGAGAAACAATGAGACACTTCTTCCTATCCAAAACTGCTCATGCAAAAGTTAAAGTCAAGTATGTGTATGATCAGTAATAAAAGCTATGAAGGAGAACAAAGTGAAATTTCTATGTCCGTTTAAATATAAAATGTGTGTAATATGAAAAATATCTTAAGTGCAGTGTTCCTTTTAAATACTTCAGAATTCTTAATATTATAACTGTTTGCATATGTAGTTTTTTATGTTTCTTTTCTAAAAATTACATATATTAAAAACCATGTCCACTTTGTGAAAAAGGCATATCTATAAAATACAAAGAGCCACATGCTGCTTTTCTTCTGCAATTCCTTGTGCTTCTTTTAAATCGTCTTTTTAAACTCAGTGGAATCTCATTTTAATATTAATTGTAACATTTTGCACTTAGATAGTGCTTTTCCTCTGAAGAAAGCCAAAGCACTTAGCAGTGAAAAATCACAGCCATCAGCCAGGACAAATATGTGAGGAAGGACTCCATAAATGAAAAGCCAATTTAAACTAGGAAATGATTTGAATTCATACCCTTTTCAAACAGGCAACAGGAAAAGAACCAATTTTTCAACAACCCTAAGGGTTTGCAGCAGAAGAGAAAAGTAAATTCCACTGCTGGGGACCTCGTGGTTCAAAAGACATATGGGAAAGTAGGAAGAACAAGAATTATACACTAGACCTGTCTACGTGAAGCTGATAAAATGGATTATAGCATGGTAGGCATGGCCTGATTCATTCCAGGGAGCAAAACTTAGTAAGTGATACATTCCTGGGGAATGCATGCTGATCAAGAGGCCCAGGAGGACAGTATAAAACACACACACAAACATACCTCCCCCCACACACTATATTACCCTATTCTATTCTGTGTATAAATGGTAGTTATGCACACAACCAACGTTTCTTTGTGTCAGAAAGAACTTCGTTTAAATGCTCATTCAGTGCATTGCCAGCTTAAAGACTCAAAGCCTTTATGCCTTCATCTGAAAAGGGAAGACAAGGACACATTTCTTGATAGATTGTGAAATTATAATGAAACAGAATACATATAGTTAACAGATATAATTATTTAAGTTAATGTTTAATCATTGGATTATATCCAATGGATAAATATCATTAGTATACTAACGCAGGGATAGCTTTCAAATGGCAAAAATAATAGAATTTAGTAATGAGATTGATGTCCTCTATTCAAGGGAAACAATATTTATCTCTATTTTTGTTAGAAAATAAAGATTATTTTAAATAATGTCATGATCTTCCCTCTGTCATCATTTGTTTTTGTAAATTCATGACTTAGAATTTTAAGTTTCCTTTATAAAAATCAAAACTCAGAGCTCCTCTTATTCCATGAAGTTCTCCTTTCCTGATAAAAATTTTAAACACGAATTTTATTTTATATTAAATATAAACCTTATTATATGCAGTCACTTATTTTAATGATAGTTTCAATTGAACATTCTTCTATAATATCCTCAATAAAATAAGTACTCTCAACTTTTCCAAGAAAAATTTAATACCAAAATACATTATCAATAGTAAGGAAAAATATTCATATGTTAAGTCTGTGAATTAAGAACAGCTTGATGCTAAGAGAAGTAGTATTTTGTTTGCTACTTTAAGTAAAATTTATTTTTAAAAAATCACCCTAAATCTCTTCCATATATTCTTAAGAACAGAATCATCCCTCCTCTCTTGATGTTTCTTTCTATCTGCAACAGAGTCTGAAGATCAGTTTACCTTCCCAGTCTCCATTTTCCATTCGGTAATTTCTCCCTGCAACAATTGATCAGACTGCCTTGACTAATCTGACAATTTCATGTAATAATTGCGTAAACCCCGTGATACTATGCTTGGACTTTACCTGTGTTATCCAGTATTTTCCTGTTCACTCTGGTAGAAAAATTTTCTCTATTTATTTCATCATCTCATTTTTGTCTTATTCCCATCCTATCTTGTTCCTTTGCATATCCCTGTATTTACACACCATCTAGCCACTTTTAAATAAACATCATTTGCATTCAATATGACACTTGTGATATTTATGAGTTATTTTGGATCACAAAGTATAAATCATCTTCTTGACAGCAGTCAATGCCAAATCTAACTTTATGTGGAAGCAATATTAATCCTTTGTTTCTCCTTATTTTAAAACACTAGTTTCCAAAACAACAACAATACCACAAACCATTTTAGTAGTTACATCAACTTTACTGACTTCCATACAAGCAGAAAGTTTGGTTTATGTAATTACATTTGACATATTAAATCTCACATCGCTAATCAGCTCTTTCCCTCTGCGACTCTTAATCTTCTCAATTTTTGATGGTAAATCCATATTCACCAACTAAAGTGACGGAGGAGAAAGTATCAAGAGGCCTGACACCCACATCCCTGACAAGTAGTAGCTTGTAAGCTGGAGAAGTCTGAAGATCATGGTACACAAACAAGCATTAGAATGAACCCCTAGGTCTTTGAGACCAGACCTCATGACCTGAGCTGAAATCAAGAGTTGGGTGCTTTCCCAACTGACCCACCTAGGCCCCCCTGCATTAGGAGATTTTTTTTTCAGAGGTGTTCATGTTAGATATATAACAAATATGTAGTATGTGAAACTAATCTGTTTATCAAGGAAAACTCTAACTCAGCTTAAAATCAAGACTCTTATTTCCTGAATTATTTGTAATTATAAAATACAATTTTATATGTAAAAGACATTTTATGATACAGATTAGAAAAGGATTAAATGAACACAATTGCCTTAAATTTCAGAATGTTTAAGGACAATATTTCACCAATACCAATTGGGCACCAATTATATACTAGACTCTACTCAGTGAAAAGTGTCAGAAGATCAGTTTCATGACATATATATTTAAATGGCTATGCAGGTAAGGGAACTTTTAGTTAGTGGAATAGAAATAGTATTTCTTGAAATAAACATTCAAACCTATTTTATACTTCCATTTCCACTTTAGCAGTCATGTAAGATCTATTTAAATTGAAATTTTCAAAAGACTTCTAATCGTTACTATCTAGCAAGGTTATCAAAGAGTTTAAGACCCACCATATTTATTTGTTTGTTTGTTTGTTTGTTTATTCATTTATTTATTTAGATTTGAGGATATTTGAGGTTATAATAATTCACTATCTATACAATATCAAAGTGGAAGTGTTCCTAGTATCAATGTTTGCTATTAGGCTTTTCAGCTGTCTGGTAACTTGAGTGGTCTATAGTTGAATACACTCTAATGCCAGATGGAATATCAGAAAATGTGTATGAGGTTTTAATTATCTGAAAACCCAAAATGAACCGCTACTCATGATACCTGGGGATTTTAATGAAGAGCATACATATGTTCTTCCCGCTAATTGAAGATGAGCTTCATTTTAATGGATTTAATCTCTTGAGAATTTAAAACATAAAAAAGAGAAGAATTGAAAGGAATTTTAAAAACCCAAAGTAAACTTTGCTAAAACTCTTCCTATTGAATAGAAAATTATTGGAAGTTTATATTTTTATGGCAAATGATTGTGTTGAATATGTAAAATATCTATGATAGAGGTTCAGGAAAGTATACATATTAATTTTTTCACAGTTCTCAAATGAGTGATACTCAAGCAAAATATTAGTGATATATCTGAATAAAGCATTAGAGCTACATACAGATTTAAAGTTGAGTATTAAACAGATTTTTAAAAAATGGACTGTGAATAGTACATTAATAATAGGTATTTGGAGGTAGAAAACTCTTAGGTGTAGTTTAGAATAATTGAAAATTACTTTGTAAGTAGCCCATAAAGTAATCATAACAACTTTAAAAGAAGAAAAAAATGAGTGCTAGTTGAAAGTGAACACAATGCATCAAAGTTGATACGGCAAAATAATTTAAATGCACTTGAAATTCCAAAAGTTGCCATGTTTATTGGGAGATATTAAAAGTTAGTTTGAAGTTACATGATTCAATCAATGATGGATTTATGTACGAGTTGCCAAGTGACCATACCAGTGGCCAATCCAATCATTGTTTTAAGGACAAAATGGATAGAATTCCATGGGAATAACTGGAAATGTAAATATGAGTAATCCTGGACAAGAAGGTGAGGCAGAACAAAGAGACTTTGTCAGAGGAAGAAGAAGTTAAAATCACATAAGAAGGAGTTTATGGTTCAAACATGCAGGATGGTATTGAATAGCCAGAGAGAGACTCAAATGACTATGACAAAAAGTGGGGGGTGGGTTTTGGTAGGATTTACCCTGGCACCACCCAAAGTAGACAGCGCAGTGCCAGTCCCCCTGATGGGTTTGTTGCTTATCTTGTACTAAATTACAAATGTCATGACATTTTGATGTCATCATGCATTTGCTTGAAGTTACTCTCAGTATTCTGATTGCTCATTCACCGACTGCTAACTATGACTGTCACCAATAATGCTAACTGTGCTGGACACTTCTTTTTATTGCACACTGATTTGTTCTTTTGTAAATTTATAAATTGTTCTCTCTAGATAACATAAGTGCACACTCTGAATCTACTCATCTCTGGGCCCCAAGGATACCAATGTTCTTAACTAAGTTTTGGATTGAGGAAATAGCCGTAGTTGGAAGTGATTTTTCCAAGACGATGCTACCTCATGGGTCCACATGTGAGTCCCCGTGTGGCCTCAACCAGGGGAGAGGCTGAATAACAATCAAGTTACTGTTTTTGCTCTGGAAGAATGTCATTCCCATCAAGACATTTTGTTTTGAGCCTACTTGTTCCAAAACATTTCTACTTTTAGTATGCCAAGTGTCTCATTCGCTCAAATTTCAATTTTGCTGATGACAAATGAGAAATCTCCTGTGGTTTGGAACTATCTGCATCTTAGAGCTAAATTAATGCTTTCTAGAAAGAAAAAAGATAATTCACTAATTTTAATATAATTCTAGAACACAGAGCATGTTTTTCAAGTGCTGGCACACCTTACTCCTGGGCAATAATTTAGAGGACCTATGTATTGAAGTTATTGAATGCATCATATCTCTAAGGCTTGTCAATTACTCATGTCATTATGATCAGGAGGAAGGGGCCCAGAACCTGGCAGGAGTCACCCACCACGGAAAAAAAGAAAATCACCTGGCAAGTGAGACATAGTATTTACATGGCATAATAAGAAGCCATGGGACCCTCAAACTGGAAAGGATTCTATCAGCAGGTATGCAGGATAAAGAAGCAGAAATACCAGAAACTGCAGAGTCAGTAGTTAACTACTGCTTAAGCATAAGAGAAATAACAGAGAATGTTGGTTAAAACCTTTATATATTTTTTGTTGTGTGATAGTGAGGCTGGGAGTTCACCAACTCCATGTCTCAAGCCTCCTTGCTAACTATTTGCCAGTTAGGTTCTACTAATGGATAGCACTTGTGGGAGAATGGAAAGCAGGAGAAGGGGAGAAGAAAAATTTCCAGACTGAGTCTAAGCCCCAAGCAGGTCCCACAATGGTACATCATGGTTCATATCCTAGTGGGTACTCTCACTGCTTCTAGCACCAGCCTTGTGGGAAACCCTCTCAGGGAGTCATAAGTTCTGAAACCATCACTTTTCTTTTGCCTCCTACCAGTCTTAGGGGCAATACTTGCTTTCTGTAATTATTATACACTGGATTATATTATAGTTTACTTTTTTGGTCATTGAGCCTTCTAACACTAATGTGGCCTTTGATAGAAATATCTCTTACAGTTTCTGTTTTCTTAAGGGCTCCCTTTTTGATAAAACACAACTACTTTTCCTCCCTCTATTCCTTTATTCTACTTCTTGAGAAAATGTAATGCCTCATTAAACATACATAGCCACCTATTTCCAACTACCTGAATATTACTGGGGAAGCAAACAACTGTGCAGACTGGGTTAACATTAAATTCATGATAAAAAAATCTCAAATGCATACTTCCAACTATCCTAAAAATGCTTTCTCATTTTTCTGGTATCTGCCATCCAAAGTGATGCTTCCATGTACCTTTAATACACCCTTCTGTTTGCTCTCCTTGTCTCTTACATTGTAGGTCTGAAAAAAATTTTAAATAATAACAAAAACATGGAATTATTTTGATGAACAAATATATCCATCTACATATTGTCAACCCAGACTCATTTTCTGTCTTCTACAATGTGACAAAGTCCAGGCTCTCAACTCCCTTCACTACCCCATACATGATAGTTTCTCAAAGACTTTGCAACTGGAAGTATCTCTTTTTATTGGTTCATCAATCCCTATGTTGCTAATCAATAACTTCATTAGCATATGCAGATGGTGTTTTTTCATGATGAGATATCCTCCATTCAGCCACTTTTCTTCATAGCTAATGCCCATTTCTTTGTCCATTTCACAGTAAAACTTCTTGACAGTTCTTTAAGTTTGCTTTCACATATGCTCATTTCTAATTCTCTTCTCAAAACATTCAGATTCTGGCCTCACCTCTCTGCTGCAACTACCAATTACAAAATCCCCCAAACTGCTACACCGTCTTATTCTTTTTCCGCTTTTCGGAAACAATAACTCAGTGAGCCCACCTAGAAACCTCACTGATGATCTTGCCCCTAACTCACACGTATGCCCCCCCACTCCTTTTCTGTCCCTGCTCTTCAACATTTGCGAAGTCGATATAATTGATTCTCTCCCCTCTCCATGACCTCATCTAGTCCAATGGTTTCGGAATTCATTTACGTGTTAATGATACTCCTGTTTATATCTCTGACCCAGGCATGTCTTCTGTCCTCCAAACTCACCTGTGTAACTGCTTGTCTTACATACCAAACAACTTGCTCACATCAGTCGTTTCCTCATCTCCAGGTACACTCTCCTTTCTCTATCTTATGGTGTTCATAGTACATACAACTGTGTGAAATTATCTCAGTTATTTACTTCCAGTTTATTTTACTTAATTCCCCCCACTAGAATACAAGTTCCATGAAAATGAGACATTTTTGCTTTAATACTGCTACACTACCAGCTTTTACAAAAGGGACCATAATATCAATAGTTCTGCAAATTTTTTGTTAAGGAAATAAAGGCATGAATAGCCCCTGAGAAGGGGGTCTGTTGCCTGGTAAAGTGTTTGCTTATGGAAAATATGCATTTTAACGGACTAAATGGAAATACATACATGGCTACTTCAGTGCAGATCTGGCCCTGAGAATGGATTGGAGTTGCTCCCTCATGGGTTTCAACTTTCAGTCATGTAAAACGAATAAGTTCCAGAGATCTATTGTACAACACAGTGCCTACTCTTAACAACATGATCTTGTTCACTTAAAATGTTAAGAGGGTAGATCTCATGTAGTGTTCTTATCATACACACCACAAAATTAATTAAATAAAATTAATACAAAGGGGGACTCTGAGAATTGTTGGATATGTATATTGCTTTGATTGTGGTAATTGTATTATGAATATATACATATGTCCAAATTTATCAAGTCATATACATTAAACATGTGCCTTTTTGGGGTATATAGTTATATCTTAATAAAGCTGTTACAAAAACAGGAAGCTTGTAAGATTATTCCTTCTTAGAGTAGCTTATTTCTGTTTGCTTGGGGACATGTTATAAAATATCAAATAATATCAAGCATTGTAATTGCCAAATTTTATTAAAAATATACTTGAGAAATTGTTATCTCCCAAATCTGAAGGAAAGTTCTCTGGGAAATATGTGACCACAAAATTGCTAATAATCACTCATGTTTACCAAACCCTTATTGTTGATGATATAATATTAAATACATTTCATAAGCCATTTTAATGAAAACACAGAAATATTTTGAGAATTAACTGATTTATATATGGAAACTGAGGCTTAAAAAGATAAAATCTGGGACACCTGGGTGCCTCAGTTGGTTGTGTCTGCCTTCGGCTCACGTCATGATCCCATGGTCCTGGGATCGAGCCCTGTATCTGGCTCTCTGCTCAACAGGAAGCCTGCTTCTCCCTCTCCCTCTATTCTGCCTACCTGTGATTCCTCTCTCCCTCTGTCAAAAAAAAAAAAGATAAAATCTTCAGGCTAAATCTATGAGCCAGGAAGTGCTAGGAATTACAGTCAAAGAAAAAGTATGCAACACTTTCCAAAAGATTAGGAATTATTGGAGAATTTTTTATTTAATTCAATATGGAATCCTTTCTCTATAACAAATTTTCGAATAACACATGGATCCTTTTTACTGTTCTTTGAATTGAAATTGTTTTGTTTTCTTTATTTTAAATGCCAAACACAGTTTTCAAAACTGCTAAACATTTTCATTTATTTTACTTTTCCTAGAGAAAGAGTGTCCTTAAGCATAAGTAATTCTATCTCTAATGTGGCTTTTTAAATGCTTCATATATTTAGGTTTCCTTCATGAATCTTAACATATATTTTAGGGAAAAATTATAACTCAGCTACACACTGCAGTTTATGTCTGGATATAGATGGGGTTTTTATTAAAATTTGGAGTTTGAATTGTGTTATTTTATTAGAGCAATAAAACTTCATTAGCTTTGATCAGATGACTACACAAATAACCTATTTGAAACTCCCAAAGTATGCAAGAGAAATGAGCTTATAAAGACAAATAATAAACCACTTTCAAAGGGGAAAAATTCAAGGTTGGTAGAAAGAAACGTCATGTGCAAAACCATTTATGTAATAACAATATTCTTTTCCTTTGGGAAAACATCCCAGAGTTGACAGCTTAAAACAAAGAAACAAATAGAAACTTAATATGTAAATATATGTCGGGCCAGGAGAAGACCACAGCAGCCTGTGATGTGAACTTCTTATTTAATAGAGCTGCTGGGCTAGAGAAATTGGATGCTTCTTCAGGACTTTAAAAATATGACTCCAGGCTACAAGTCCTGTGGTCTTTCCCTAACTCAAAAGTGCCTTCTTTTCAAAAGCAGAAGATGCACATTTTCGTGACAATTACACTAGAAAGAAAATTAATGCAGACACAGATTGTTTCACTGGTTGGTTTTCATACTTTTATGAAATTTACAGATAATACAAATTTTATGCTTTGTAGTATCTGGTTCCACTGTTCGTCTCTGCTGTGGGGGCATGAAGGCATTGGTTGTGTCTACACAAATGGGTGTGGCTGTGTGCCAGTGATACATTGGCATGATACATTTTTAAACACCTAATTTTGGATTTCATATAATTTCAATGCATCAGGAAAATTTGTTTTCAACCATTAAAAAAAAAATGTAAAAACCACTATAAGCTTGCAGTCTTACAAAAACCATGGCTGTCTGGATTTGGCTCACTGACCATTGATTGCAGAACCCTCTTGTATATGAATGAAACTACTACCAGTTCCCATCATCTCCCATAAGAGGAATGGGTTTGTTGTTGTTGTTGGGTGTTTAGACACATATTTTAAAAAACAGATACAGATAAATTATTTAAACATATATTTTAAGATTCCAAAAAAGCACATTATGTTCTTAAGCTGAGAAGAGAATTAATTCCAGCAGCCCTTGTATTGTATTCCTCATCATTGAAATTGTTTAATATTTAACATATTGGTGACTCTTTTGTTTCTGAGAAATTAGCATGGCTGATTATGTTTAATTTCCTTCTAGCTTATGAATTTTCTGAAATTAAACAACAGGTTTTATCAAATTCGGTAGCATCTCAGTTGTTACTATAATGCTTTACATCTTGGTACTTGTGGTTCTCAGCACAGTGTTAGCATCACCTGGTATCTTATTAAAAATGTAGAGTTTCGGTTTCCAACTCAGACACACTTAATCAGAATCTGCATTTTAGGGGCGCCTGGGTGGCACAGTCATTAAAAGCGTCTGCCTTCGGCTCAGGGCGTGATCCTGGCGTTTCGGGATCGAGTCCCACATCAGGCTTCTCCGCTGGGAGCCTGCTTCTTCCTCTCCCACTCCCCCTGCTGTGTTCCCTCTCTCGCTGGCTGTCTCTCTGTCACATAAATAAATAAAAAATCTTAAAAAAAAAAAAGAATCTGCATTTTAACAATGGATTCTTATGCACATCATTGTTGAGAAGCTCTGTTTTAATGTACAGTGAACACTTAAATATTAATAACAAATTACTAAAAATATGCCCTACCAAGGTAATTTCCTTAAGTGTTGGGCAGGTAAGTTTACCTAAAAAAATATTGTAGCCTTATGCATCACTGAAGATATGCAAGCGTCAAACTCTTCTTTGCACCAGGATCATCTGCGTAATATAACATTGCAATCCATTCTTTGCAGTCATTTTGTGGATGAGGAGAAATGCTTAGTCCATATAAACATTGTCATGGGAATTCACGGAAATAATGTTAACATGGCTTTTGTATCGTTTAGCTCATTAAAATTTTGAGAGAAACTTTCCTGGATTGCTCTGTAGTTGATTCGTGCAATGCCATTTGGATACATACAGCCATACCTCGGAGATACTGTGAGTTCTGTTTCAGACCACTGCGATAAAGTGAAATTGCAAAAAAGTAATTTAAATGAATTTTGTGTTTCCCCAGTGCAGATAAAAGTTATGCTTATACTATACTTAAGTGTGTAATAGCGTTATGTCTAAAGAAACAATGTACATCCCTTAATTAAAAAATACTTGATTGCTAAAAAATGCTAATTATCATCTGAACTTTCAGCAAGTCATGGTCTTTTTGCTGGTGGAGGGTTCTGCCTTGATGTTGATGGCTGCTGACTGATCAGGGTGGTGGTCGATGAAGGTTGGGGTGGCTGTGGTAATTTCTTAAAATAAAACAGTTTTGGGGTGCTTGGGTAGTTCAGTCAATTAAGCATACAACTCTTAATTTCAGCTCGGGTCTTGATATCAGGGTTCTGGGATCAAGCCCTGTGTTGGGCCCAGCAGGGGAGTCTGCTTGAGATTTGCTCTCGCCCACTGCCCCTCCCCCCACTTGCACTCTCTCTTTCTAAAATAAATAAATAAATCTTAAAAAAATAAAACAATAGCTTTTCAACTTTGCTCCATCAATTAACGCTTCCTTTCACAAATTCTCTCTAGCACACAATGTTGTTTGCCAGCATTTTACCCACAGTAGCATATCTCAGAATTGGAGTTCATCCTCTCAAACCCTGCCACTTCTTTATCAGGTAAGTTTATGTAATATTCTAAATTCTTTCTTGTCATTTCAACAACGTTCACAGCATCTACACCAGGAGTGGATTCCATCTCAAGAAACCACTTTCTTTGTTAACCCAAAAGAAGCAACTCCTCACCCACGAAAGTTTTACCATGTGATTTTAGCAGTCAGTAATGTCTTCAGGCTCCACTTCAAGTTCTCTTGTTATTTCTACTACATCTGCACTTACTTCCTCTACTGAAGGCTTTGTCCCCTCAAAGCCATTAACGAAGGTTGGAATTAGCTTATTCCAAACTCTTGTTAATGTTGATGTTTTAAGCTCTTCCCATGAATCATGCATGTTCTTAATGGCATCTAGAATGGCAAATACTTTCCAGAAGGTCTTCAATTTACTTTGCCCAGATGTATCAGAGGAATTACCATATAGCAGTTAATGCCTTAGAAAATATATTTCTTAAGACATGAAAGTCAAAATGACTCCTTGAACCATAGGTTGCTGAATGGATTTTATGTGAACAGGCATAAAAAACAACATTAATCTTATCCATGTCCATCAGAGCTCTTGGGTGATCAGGTGTATTGTTAATGAGCAGTAATATTTTGAAAGGAATCTTTTTTTTTTTTTTTTGAGAGGTAGTTCTCAACACTGAGGTTAAAATATCTAGTAAACTATGTTGTAACCAAATGTCCTGTCAATTTTGTTCTATTTACAGAGCATAGGCAGAGCATAGATTTAGTATAATTCTTAAATTTCCTGGGATTTTCGGGATGGTTAACGAGCATCAGCTTCAATTTAAAGTCACTGCCTTAGTTGCTCACAAGAGTCAGCCTATTCTTTGAAGCTTTGAAGCCAGGCATTTGCCACTCCTCACTAGCTATGAAAGTCCTAGATGGCATCTTCTTCCAAAAGAAGGTTGTTTTGTCTACATTGAAGATCTATTGTTTAGTGTAGCCAACTTCATTAATTCTTTTAGCTCGATTTTCTGGATAATTTGCTGCAACTTCTGCATCAAAATTTGGGCTTCACCTTGCACTTTCACGTTATGGAGCTGCCTTCTTTCCTTAGACCTCATGAACCGACCTCTACTGGCTTCAAACTTTCCTTCTGCAGCTTCCTCACCTTTCTCAGTCTTCATAAAATTGAAGAGAGTTTGGGCCTTGCTCTGGATTAGGCCTTGGTTTAAAGGAATATTGTGACTGCTTGGATCGTCTTTCTATCCAGACCACAACAATTTTCTCCATACCATCAGTAAGGCTGTTTTGCTTTTCTATCATTCATAAGTTCAGTGGAGTAGCACTTCTCATTTTCTTCAAGAACTTTTTTTTCCTTTATGTTCACAGCTTGACTGGCTGGTGCAAGAAGCCTAGTTTTCAGCTTAACTCAGCTTCCAATGTGCCTTTCTGGCTAAGCTTAATCATTTCTGTCATCTAATTTAAAGTGAGAGATGTGCGACTCTTCCTTTCACTTGATCACTTTGAGGCCATTGTAGGGTTATTAATTGGCCTAATCTCAATATTGTTGCACCTCAGGGAATAGGGAGGCCCAATGAGAGGGAAAGAGATGGGGGAATGGCCAGCCGATGGAGCAGTCAGAACACATGAAATGTTTATCAATTAAATTCACCATCTTATATGGGTGCAGTTTGTGGTGTCCCAAAACAATTACAATAGTAACATCAAAGATCACTGATCACAGGTCACCATAGCAAATGCAATAATAATGAAAAAGGTTAAAATATTGAGGGATATATCAAAATGTGACACAGAGACACGAAGTGAACAAATGATGTTGGAAAGATGGTGCCACTAGACTTGCTCAACACAGGTTTGCCACAACCTTCAACTTGTAAAAAATGCAGTAACTCTGAAGAATAATAAGGCAAAAGCACAATAAAATAAGTTATGCCTGCATCTAAAAGAAAATATGAGTTCTTTATTTTTTATAACTAACTTAAAGATATTTTTTCAACACCGCAATCTTGTTGAAAGCAGAGAAAATAAACATTCATACAAAACAAACAAAAATAACTTTAAGTTACCAAGTAATAAAAGCTCTGTCATCCTAGATTTAAATTCTTTCTATTTTTGAGCATCTATCATATAGCAATTAGTCACTGTGAATTCACTTGGAAGTAGACGCTCTTATCTGTCTTTTTTTCACGCCATGGACCACCTTGTCAGGGTGGCAAATCTTGCAGATTCCTTTTCAGAATAACACTTCATAAATAAATGAAATAAAAACAAAAAGAGTTATAGAATAAAATTATTATACAGAAATATGGTTCTGAAATCATTAAAATGTGGTATAGTAATCGCTGTTTATTAATGAAGTGTTTATTAATGAAGGAGCTAGCAGATGGTGTAATAATTACTCTCCTTTTGAAATAGTGATGACTGTAAAGATAATTTGGTAAATCTGCAATAGCTGTTATATGAAATGAAAATCTCTGTAATTTCTATCATTGAGTCAAAAGTGTGACAATACAACTCTGTTTTATTGCTTATGTTACAAATTGATGAAAATGCTATGTTTTAATTAATGGTAATTGAAAGTAGGGCTTTTTTTTTTTTCCGGTTCAAATTAATGAATTTCCTGAGAAATACTCCAGTTGAGATCCTCCATATGAGGTCTCTGTGCCTTGCTTTTATTCTCTTTCCAATGACGGTTTTTTAGAAGGCTACTTGTAATATTCTAAGAACTTGACAGACAAAAGTATTAGGTTCATTTCCTTGGCCATCTTTGTTTCAGAGTAGCAAATTTGGAGCAAGTTGGAAACTGCTGTTAATTTCCATGTTGGAGTTGGCTTGTCCTTCTCTTGTCCTCACAATGACAGAGGAAGTGGTGATCTCTACTTTTGACCACACTGGGACACTATACCACCCTTGTGTGTATCTGACACTACTCTGGCTTTCTAGAGTTACATGTCTAACTTAAAGTTCTGGCTATGGATTTGGCTTCCAACCAGGCAAAATGTCCAGAATTCCTAATCTAACAAAACCACTTAACACTAATGCAATGACCCCGGTTAGAGCACTCCCAATCACACACGAAGCTTGTCCCTACCCTGGCTTCAGGGCACATGAAAACTTCATTTCTTCTACACTGTAAACAGTTCCTGGGGAGGCAGGTGAAATGTTGCTAAGAATTCCTGTCTCATTGTCACATCTTCCATTACTAGAAGATGCCTCAGGACCATCCTATCCTGTGTGTCAGTATTCTAGGGGTCCAAATGGCAAATCCCCTCTGCTTTTGGAGCCATAGCTACTCAGCACCTTATCTTAACCCTTACAAAATATTGGTGCAGAATGGAGCATCCGGTTCACGCAGAACCCGAACATCTGCAAAACCATTATGAGTTTCTCCCTTCCTGCAATTCTCTGAACTGGAAGGGACAGGTTTTCTATTTCCTTTTCTTCTTTGACAAAATATGGTGACAGTCACATCTTAACCCTAAGTTCTCTCTTGCCTGTGGTCTAATAAAATACTATTACTATTACAAGCCCCAGGGCTTGTCCTCCATATGCTAAAAAGAACTGCAATCGTTCAAAGATCTTTTTCTTTTTCTTACCAAATCAAATTCTTAAAGGATGGTGTCATGATGGAGTTAGCAGGATAGTGACAATTTGATCTTAAGCGGTATATATTTTCTCTATAAAGTGATAAATATCATTGACTGAATATCAGAAAGCCAAGGCAACAGGATTTTGAGGAAAGAAAAAAAAAAACCAGAACAGAAAATGTAAATGCCTATGTCACGGCATATTAGATCACTCTAAAAGTTAAACTAAAACTAAGATTTAAGGATTTAAGGGATGCAATTAAGTTTTCAGAACTTTGATTTTCAGTTGCTTAGTTTATAATAAAAGTTGAACTTTTGGAATCGAAGCAGATGGAAGTGTGTTTGATAGACTCTTCTTATTCTACCATTCCACAGTCATTTGTGCAGATTTTGATGGGTTTGCAGAGCTGTATGAAGCAACATATATTATGATGTAAATGCCATCATTATGACATATGCTTAAACTTCTGCTGAGAAATAAATAAAATATCTTGAAATGCCTGCTGTTTATCCCAGCTGTTTATTTCTCACAGCCCATAAATGGAAAAGTCACACAGTTTAGCATTTATATGCTAGAGAGGCATTTGGAAATAATTAAAACTCTTCCAGAGAGTGCTTTCTTTTTGTTCTGAATTAGAATTAACTCATAATTTCAAGAAAATAGGGCAAGGGCATTAACTGAGAATAAATAAAGTATATACTTTTTTCCAGAATAGTGAAGAAATTATCAAGAATTGTTTTTGTTGCCCAAATTTCCAATAGTGGAGTAAATAAATGAGAAGTCCTATCTGGAAAAAAGTATAAGCCACCCAATCTGTATGCCTGGCTACAGTTCCAGCGGGGACACAATTACCACTGGGAAGCTTGCTCCTGTGGGTAAAGTGGGTTGATTGCAACATTTCTGACTTATGCTTATCCTAATAGACACAAATAAGGTGAGCCAAGAGAGCTTCATTTTCCTCATTAAAAAATAAGACAATATTTTATGAAATTGGACAAAAACAAGTTGAAATGTTCTATAACTATAAACTAAAAAAATATATTTTATAGAAATATTTTAGGAATTACTGTTTATTTTTTCATACATTGCTACAACCACAAGCCACATCCCATTTTGTTTAACATAAAATTTAAGTTGCTTATTTTTTTCAGTACAATATGGCAGTGCATTTTGAATTTGTTGTTACGATAATGGCTAAATGGGCCAATACATATTCTTTACCTTCTCACTCTATTTATCACTAGATTAGATAAAAATCTATCATAATGACAGCACACACATGCTATTTTATAGAAGCCTTGCATTTTAAGACATGGTATGGTATCAGATTTTTAAATTTCATTTTTATTTTTAGCATTGCTCAAGCAAAAATAATATGAAGAACTTCTCAAACTTCTTAGTCATAATTGATTAATATTATGTAGCAATCACAACACATCTTTATTATACAAAATAATTGGGAAGAAAATAATATTTGCATTATTTTTGTGAAGTTATTTTAAAATAACTTTGATCAACCAAATTATATATATTAACTATATGTGATCCTTTAAGACATAATATATTTAATAGCTACTGTGCCTCAGTTCATAATTCTATACTTTCTTATGGGTAAGGAGGTTAAGTAAGTCTGATTTTTTCAGGTGAAAAACAAATCTTTTACCTAGGAGTAAAGTTACTTTGTTAAGTGTATTTATATGTTGTATTTGTTGTATCGACTGTGTCTATGCAAAAAAGTAGAATGATTACCCTTTAGTACAAACATGTACTGAATTTTTGATATGAATAAGGCAATAAATGAACCTTGACTAAATCTTGGCTTCATTCTTCATGTGATGAAAATTAGCACTATTTTTTCCTTCGTATGAGATTCACACACAGTATGCTGGAAAATAGGCTGGGGGAAAGTCCTATTTAAAGTTCAAAAATTATGTAGGCTCAGAAACTGAAACTTTAGAAAAGAGCCAGAGTACTAGTTTTTATAAATAAATAAAGTTTCCTGATTTTTCATAATAAAAACAGTTTAGTCACGTAACATTTTCTTCAGTAATTTGTTCTGTTCTCTTTCATGCGGATGGTCTAAACAGCAATATGAGGGCAGAACTTACCCCCTAGGGACATATATTTTACACAAAAATTCCATACAGATATCACTTTATTCAGTCATTTTCATAGATTTCAAAAATTTGTAAAACATGTGGTCCTCAACACTAGAGAAAATGATCATTTATACATAAAATTCACAAAGGTTTAAATATGTAAACACTGCAATAAAAATAGTATATTTGTGTTTTTAACAATTTTGTCCTTAGAAGACCTAGAAGACTAAATTTATATCCTCTCTAAAGTAAGAGAAAATCGAGACTGAATCACTTATTATCATAAATATGCTTAAAATACCGCTAGAATTTATAGTGTAATCATGAATGCATTCATTTTTCAAACACTTATGTTAAGATAGGAAACAAAATTTTGCAAAATTTTAGTTATTTAAACATTTATTCTCATCTCTGGTGAGATAACATTATATGGGTCAAATTCAAGAATATTTTCAGCTTAATAAATTATATTTTTCTGTTTACTACTAGATGAAATATTTACTTTTAATACATATTTTAAATCATCAGATTATCTCTATTTTATAATATTAAAATTTAGTTGGTTAGGGGCGCCTGGGTGGCTCGGTCGTTAAGCGTCTGCCTTCGGCTCAGGGCGTGATCCCGGTGTTCTGGGATCGAGCCCCACATCAGGCTCCTCCGCTGGAGGCCTGCTTCTTCCTCTCCCATTCCCCCTGCTGTGTTCCCTCTCTCGCTGGCTGTCTCTCTCTCTGTCAAATAAATAAATAAATTCTTAAAAAAAAAAAATTTAGTTGGTTAAATATATAGGAGGTATACATTTAAAATTGATTAAGTTAAAAGAAGAATTCAAATCATAAGATATACTCTGGCTTTTTCAATTAAGAAAGATTAATTTTGTCAGGATACTAACTGTACCAACTGAAAGAAAGAGTCTTGTGATCTTATCTTCCTTAAACTCTATTTTAATGAAATGGGTGAGAGTGTTCTCACTTAGCATTGCAATATTTCTAGAATCTGGACTTCTCTTTGTATCCATATATTTTGGTTTGTTTTAAACATAATTTTCCTCAAAACAAAAGCCATCATTCCATAATACAAATCTTATTCTGTATTTACTTTTAATTTAAAGACCTCTCACTCTTTCCCATTGCTCTTAGACTTTAAAAAAGCTTCTTAACTGGATTGTTTTTTGGGTGTTGGTTTTGATAAGTTCTTTATAGATTTTAGATACTAGCCCTTAATCACGTGTCATTTGCATGTATCTTTTCCTGCAGTTTGCATTTTAGTTTTGTTGATTGTTTCCTCTGCTGCGTAGAAGCTTTTTATCTTGATAAAGTCCCACTCGCTCATTTTTGCTTTTGTTTCTTAACATGTCCTCCAGAGCTCACTGGTCGGGTACCTATATACTTCTATCTCATTCTATATACCACAGTATATCCTGCTTTCTAGTTCTAACTACAGGGGTCCTCTTTCAGATTCTTGAATTCATTTACCCCTTGGCTTTTCTATATAATGCATCCTTTTTAGATAATTTTTTCTCTAATTTCTACCAAGATAAATTTGAATCATTCACCAAAGGATCAATTAAAAAAAGACCGCCTGATCTCCATAACCAGGTTCAATCTCCTCACTGGATGGTTTTATAGGACTGGGTACCTTCTTTCACATATCACATTTATTATTTCACTTGTGTTGTGTGTGTGTGTGTGTGTGTGTGTGTGTGTGTGTATAATCATACACTTACTGTTTCCCTGACTCAATTGCAAATTCAGCATATTAATTTTTCTGAATTTGATTGTCCCAACAGAGAAGTTGAATAGGAAAGACAGTAACAATTTCATATCTGATTTTTAAGCATCATGAAATTGCACAATGAAGGATGGAACCATTTTAGAGGAGATCAGAAATTCTAATGACAAAGTTATAGTTCAAGAGAAAATGGACTCCAGCCCTAGAGTGAAGGAGTGGCAAAGAATTTGTAGCCATCTTTATTTCAGAATATCTTCTGGCCAAAAATTATTTACTTAATTTCCATGTGCAAATTATAACTTAGACCTCAAAACTCTTACTCAAACACAGCACAGTTTAGGTTGTAGGTACAAAATTGAAATCATCTAATTCGAGTCTTTGTGAGTGGGTCTTTTTTATTTTAGATGTTATTTATCTATTTATTTCAGAGAGAGAGGGGGGAGAATATGCACAAGCAGGGGGAGTGAAAGAAGGGATCTTTCACCTGACTTTTCACTGCCTTCCGTTTCACGTGTCTCATCTCCCTCTGCTTCTCTTACAAGAATACACACAATGGCATTTACCCAGATAGCCCAGGAGCAACTCCTTCTTTCCAGATCTGTAACTTAATCATACCTTTTACCATAAAATTCAAATACTACTTTTTGCCATATAAGATACTATTCAGAATCTGGGAATTAAGATATGGACTTACCTTTTGGGGGAGGGGCACATTTGAGCCCACTACAGATATGGAAAGGATATCTGTAGTAGACTCTCTTATTTTGAAAAATAACACTCTACAGATATGGAAAGGATATCTGCAATAGATACTCTTTTTTTATAATAATCTTTTATTATGTTATGTTATTCACCATACAGTATATCCTTAGTTTTTGATGTAATGTTCTATGATTCATTATTTGCGTGTAACACCCAGTGCACCATGCAATATGTGCCCTCCTTAATATCCAACATCGGCCTATCCCAATCCCCCACCCCCTCACCTCTGAAGCCCTCAGATTGCTTCCCAGAGTCCACAAAATGAGAATCAGAGGCACAGAGCAGGTATTGTTTCATAGTAATTTTAAAACTGAGCCAGACATATGATGTTACAAACTACATTTGCTCTCACGATATTAATCAAAGCACTATTCTGATCCTTGGGAATAGTTGCTTTAGGTACTCTGGGCTCTTGTTCTATCTCTCTCTCTCTATATATATATATACACACACACACACACACACACACACATATATATACATATATATATATATATATATTTTTTTTTTTGGCATGGAGGAAAGACCTATGTCTCATGGTTGGCACTTCTGTCTAAACAATTCCCCTAAAAACTTTTGTGAATTTCTTATAAATCTTATTGACATTCTCTCCATTAGGCAAAAGTCACACCAACAAATGTTTCTGAGACAGGTCACTGTCTACTTTGGCCTGTGGATGAGGGTGCTGTTTTACATGCCATTTGTAATCTTCACAATCCTTTTTGAAAAACTAAGTGAATCTATAATGCAATGTAATTTTATTTTTTAATAAAATGCTTAATAAAAGGCTCACAACCTATATCATTGAGTTTACCTTACTATCCTGCTGGCAGTGCCCAGAATTTGATCTTTTTTCCCTAAGGCCATCCCTCACTTTTGGGAATTCTTTTCCTGCCCCTGCTAGCAAAGCTGAATGTGAAAAGTAGTTTTATTTTCCAGTATCAGAAGTCCTGGGTTAGATATATTTTCTTTTTTTGGAGAGGGGGGAAGAGTTAGATACATTTTCTAGCATCCACATTAAATAGACATAGTATTGCAAACATTCCTCCACGCATAATGTGATCCACCTTATTTTTAGCCTCCAAAAACAATATTCTTATTGGCTTTCTGAAATCCTTTAGTTTCTTCACAGCCAAGTGCAATAGTAAAATATTTTAGCTTTTTGTATAGCGACACCACATCTCTAGTAAATATAACTGTATCAGATAGTATTCAAGGAAGGAGAACTATATGAGTATTACGGAATAAGAATTTACTATATAAAACCTTACATAACTGTTTGAAGCTGGGAAATTTGAAGAATTGGGCAGGGATGGGAATCAGTAACAAGGTTCCTGAAACACCAGTATGAATGGACAAGTCAGAAGTTGCAAGGGCATCCAGGAAACCATGTACATGCTGCTCCTGGAGTGGAGGACACTAGGGGGAGGTTGTGAAAAAGCCTAGGGAAATATGTCACATCTATATCACTTTCACGTTTCTAGGACCACAGCTAAGTGACCAGTGATGAGCATAGTGTTGCTATGGCCAGCATATTTGATTTTTACCATGCTAAGTGTGTGATGTCCAACAAACATCAAGCCAGAGAGACCTCGCAAGCAGTTGGAAATATAGGACTGAAAGAAAGCCAGAGTTAACTGCACTGATGAGAGATTTCGTATCATAAAATTAGTAGTTGAAAACGCCATTTGCTTAGAAAAAAGAATAGTGGAAGATTAACGTCAGAAGATGAGGGGAACAAAGAAGAGAAAAGAAGGGAAGGAAGCTAAGGAAATCAGTGAATTAAAGGAATTAAAGAATGGCGTTCACATTGGAAAGGAAAAAGTAAAGATCTCTGTTCACAGATGACATGATCTTATATGTAGAAATCATTAAAGAGTTCACAAAATTCTGTTAGAAATAATAAATTCAGCAATCACATTGATCAAAATCATACACAAAATCAGCTGTGTTTCTATAAATTAACAATAAACAATCTAAAAAGAAAAAAATAATTTCCTTTACAATAGCATAAAAAATAATAAAATACTTAGGAATAAGCTTAACCCAGGAGGCCAAATAATTGGACCCTGAAAAGTACAGAAACTTGCCAAAAGAAATTAAAGAAGACACAAATAAATAAAAAGACATTCCATGTTGATGGATTGGAAGACTCAGTGTTGTTAAGATGTCACTATTACTCAAAGGGATCAATCTACATATTCAATATAAGCTCTATCAAAATTCCAAGTGCATCTTTTTTTTTTTTTGCAGAAACAGAAAAAAATGCCTATAATTCATATAGATTCTCAAGGGACTTCAACTATATATTTATGTGGATATATAGTTTTCCCAATGATATTTGGAAACAGTGGAAAAACTATATTTCCTCATGCAAAAAAAAAAAAAAAGGTCGAAACCTTATTTTAAACCATACACACAAAAAAATTCAAAATGACTCAAACACCTAGATAAAACTGCAAAACTACAAAACTTTTAGAAGAAAATGTAGAGAAAAATCTTCTAGACATTGAATTTGGCAATGATTTCTTGGATCTGATACCAAAAGCACAGGCAACAAAAGTAAGAATAGATAAATTGAAATACATCAAAATTTAAAACTTGTGTGCATCCAAGAACATAGTCAACAGATTTAAAAAGCTACCTACAGAATGAGAGAAAATATTTGCAAATTACATATCTATTAAGAATTAATGTCTAAAATATATGAAGAACTTCCAAAAACTCAACACCAACACAGACAAAAAAATCCAGTTAAAAATGTTGCAACTGCTATAGAAAATAATATGGTGGTTCCTCAAAAATAAATAAATAAAAAATAACATTACCATATTATCCAGTAATTGCACTCTGAATATTTATCCAAAATAATTGAAAGCAGGTTCAAATAGATATTTGTACACCCATGTTCATAGCAGCATTCTTCACAATAGCTAAAAGGTAGAAACAATTCAATTGTACGATGGATGCATGGATAAACAAATTGCTGTATATACATACAGTGAAATATTTATTGTGCAGCCTTGGGAAAGAAGGAAATTCTGACTCATGCTATAGCATAAATGATCATAAGGACATTGTGCTAAATGAAATAAGCCAGTCACAAAAAGACAAATACTGTATGATTCCACTTATAAGAGGTACCTAGACTAGCCAAGTTCATATAAACAGAAGGTAGAATGGTGGTTATCAGGTACTGAGGAGAGGAGAGAATGTGGAGTTCTTAATGGTTACAAAGTTTCAGTTTTATATGATGAAGAGAGTTCTGGAGCTTGGTTGCACAACACTGTAAATATACCTATTCTTGTACACTTAAAACTGGTTAAGAAGGTAAATTTTGTCATGTGTATTTTACCATAATTAAAAATACAGAAAAACTTAAAAACAGAAAGGTAATATTGAGAAAATCAATGTTAGATATGTTTTTAGGAAGTCAAGAAAGAATATGCTTTTAAGAATAGTTAGGATTCAGGGATCAACTTTAAATCCTTCGTATTTAAAGACTATATATTTATCTCTAGACAGACCATCTATACAATGATAAATGAATACCTAAAAATACTTCTAAGAACTAAGATAGATGGTTGAAATCAATATCATATCTATCTATGCCATTATCTTTATCAAAATAATTTCAATGGTATCCTGGAAAGGGGAAGCAAGGCTATAATTATTGAGGAAGTGAATAGGGATGAAAAATTAATACAGTCTAGACACTCTCAGATTGTAAATATGGAATCAAAAATCCATAGGTATAAGAACAAAGGACAAATGTTATTGAAAAGTTAGGTAATTGACTAGGGTTGTGTTTTATAACTTGATTTTACAGGCTGTCAATGAATGTTGCTTAGATAGCACTTTCTCTGGAAGTAGTCACTGACCTTTCCATTGTCCTTGACTTGGCTGGGATATCCTGTTACATTCTATTTAACCCATCATAGAACTTATTATAAGCCTCTGTAATTTCTTGCTTATTTTTCCCCCAAATGACTTCTGCTGAAGGTAGAGTTTATGTCCATCATATTTATCATTGTATCTCCGGTGCCTAGCACAGCATACAAAACAAGATACAAGAAAAATTATGCCTTACAGTTTAAAGCCTTAAATTAAGAAAACAGAAAATATGCATTCAGTTATAAGAGATTTTTATGCTGGGGTATAGGATGAAGGAGAGAGAGAGAACTGAGAATGCTAGTGAAAGGGTCAACCAGATAATTTACCATGCACATAAAGTAATTATGGCAGGAAGCAAAATTTGCTGTGAGCGGCTCAAAGACTCCAAGTTCCAACCAGCCCAAAAATTAGTGAGAGTGCAGTGCAATTGAAAGACTTGTGACTATAGATGAAAGTGACATATCAATAGGAATTCTGGAGTAGGTTCATGAGTTGGCCAGAGTTTAGCTACAGTTTACAAGTTTAATGAAATAAATATAAAGAAAACCAAGAATTATGAGACTAGAGCATTATAATTGTTATACACAGAGGCATTAAAATCCTTTTCTGATTTTTTGTTTATTTTTAATTTTTAGAAGATTTTATTTATTTATTTGACAGAGAGAGTGAGCACAAGCAGGGGGAGGGGCAGAGTGAGAGGGAGAAGCAGACTCCTCACTGAGCAGGGAGCCCAATGCAAGGCTGGATCCCAGGGCCCTGGGATCACTGCCTGAGTGAGTCGAAGGCAGATGCTTAACTGACCAAGCCACCAAGGCACCCCAAGAGGCATTAAAATCTTAATAAGACAACAGAAGTTTTAAAAGACAGCCTCCCAGTTTTCCAGAGATAGATATACAGGTTGAAATAGTTTAGATGGTATGATGAAAATCACTAGAACTATTTGTTACTTTAATATACCACTTATTTTTATGCATCTAATTCATTGTCTAATTTTTCATGGACCATGAATAGATTAATAGATTAAACTTTCTTTATTTGTCAAGGGCTTGAGAAAGAATATTTTAAATATTTTTTTAACCATATCTGGTCTGGTTACGGCTTACTACAGGATGGGTGGATACAAATTAAGAACAGCCAAGGAAATAAGCACATAGAGTGAGGCCTGGAGAACTACTAAACGTGGAGTTTTCATCGTTCTTTCCCAGTGGAATCCTGAGATGTTACTCTCCTGGTATCAATGTGAACCAATGCACAAAGGTTTCAGTACTGCCAGCAGGGTAGCTCACCCCAGTCCTCAGTTCTAGTCTCCACGTTGTACTGGGGTTCCACTTGTCCCCTAGTTTATCTTAGTCTCTATTTCAAATGAAGCCTGGGTGGCTCAGCTGGTTGAACATCCAGCTCTTGATTTCAGCTCAGGTCATGATCTCAGGGGTGTAGGATGGAGTCCTGGGTCAGTCCCCATGCGGGGTTTGGAGCCTGCTTAAGATTCTCTCTCTTCTTCCTCTCCTTCAGCTCCTCCTCTTCTCCCGCTGCTCTCACGTGTGCGTGTATGCATGTGAGCACACTAGTGCTCTCTAAAAGACAAAACAAAACCAAATTGTGTAACCCAAAGCCCTAGCCTATATCATCTCCTTGGTCTTTCTGTCCCAGTCAGCCCCAGCTGAACCTGGTGCGGTCAGGTCCCTACACAAAAAACACTCCTGTCAGGTATAACATTTCCAAGGAAATTTTCTCGCAGAAGCCAAGGGCAAAAAGGTCAGAACTCTTTGAGGGTAAAGTTAAATTTCTTACAACCCAAGTGCATTTACCAAAGGTCACATTTATGTTAACATTTTAAAGATTTGCAATAGTGATTCCTAAGGTTTCAGGCAAAATTATTTGTAAAGACTCTTGTTCTTTTTATTCTGCTGAAATATTAACAAATGCTTACTAGGAATGAGGACAAAGATACAGCCCCAAAGGAAAAGATATTATTTGGATACAGTCCTACTTACATGCCAGCTCTAGGATGTGGCTTGCCTGTTCACTGTCCTTGGCTTATCGTAGAGTTAATTAAATTTTGTGTTTTTCTTTATAATCATTTCTGCAACTTCTATGATTAACATTTTACATTTTTTCAGCAATAATTTTAAAAAATTAGTGTAGTTAGCTTATTTTTATTGTGTGTGTTCTACGGTATTAGAAAATGTCACTTAATTTGTAGAAATTAAATCTAAATATTTTTATTATCCATGAATCTTATATTTATTTAGTAAAGGCCTTGCCATCATGGGATGCTTTTCTATTAGAAACTTTGACAAATGTGTTGTAACCATAGAAATGATTTGTGAGACAGCAGGAGTAGCCAAAATAGATTAAATTAATGTGTTAGGTTTAGTGTTCACACAGCATGCTTTACTTTAATTGATTACTCTATGGCCAAACTTAAATTGCTAATATCAGTGCTGATAGAAGAAAATGAATATTTAATAAAACACCCTTTGTATCATAGTAGCAGATTAATCTAAGTGAAAAAGCTATAATTTGTTATAAGCTTTTAAGGCTACTTTGATATCTTGAATACACACAAGGTTAAAGTGCTTATAAATACAAAAAGCAGGATAAGTTGAAATAATTTAATGAAAAGTCTCTGTAATTAACTTTGAATTATGATGCATTTGGATTTTTAAATTAAGTAATATACTTAAATTGAGAAGAAGCGGCAATAAATTGTTTCTAGCCTTGAAATTACAGAAGACTCATTTATCAATGGGTTATTTAAAATAAAATTACACCAACAAAAATAACAGAAAGAGTAAATGGAAACATGATTAATTTATGAACTTTGTAACGAAGACTTAGAATCCACTGATGCTTACATGTAGATAATCTCAGTACAAATAATTCATAGATAATGTAGATTTAGTCTCCAAATCATCAATCATCATCATTATCATTAATACAATGGTTTTTGGAATAATACTCAAATCAGTAACATGAAGGAGTAACACAGCATTACTAAAATTAAAAAAATAATAATAATTATATAACCAAGGACAAACCTTATAACAGTGAGAGTAAAAATAGAGTAATGTTACAGATAAGGGAAAAAGAGGCAAATTTATGTATTCTTAAATAGTATCTTGTTCAACTCCCAAGGATAATGTAATTGTGAATTTGTTTAAATTCCTTAACCTGGAGATGTATTACAAAAAGAATCCTGTGTACACTATAAGATCAAAAGTGTCTAATACCCTGGTGGCTTACTAGGTTTGTTGAACTTCGACTGTGTCTTCAGCTGCATGGATTTTATTCCATTATATATTAAAATTGAAAGTCAATGATTGGAAAAGAATGAAATTCCTGGGGCGCGTGGGTGGTGCGGTAGTTAAACGTCTGCTTTTGGCTCAGGGAGTGATCCCAGCATTCTGGGATCGAGCCCCACATCAGGCTCCTCCGCTAAGAGCCTGCTTCTTCCTCTCCCACTCCCCCTGCTTGTGTTCCCTCTCTTGCTGGCTGTCTCTCTCTGTCAAATAAATAAATAAAATCTTAAAAAAAAAAAAAAAAGAATGAAATTCCTGCTTCTTACCCCCATAGTCCTCCTGAAGTAATTGAAATAGGAAATGGAAACATTACCCTGAAAACCAGAAGGTTTGAGCAAAGCTAGATCAAGGGGCATGCCCCCAGTGCAGCCATTGCGGGTCCCAGATTTAGAAAGACAACACACTTGGTTTAATGGTCTGCTACTGGGGTCTTGAAATTCTGAAGAATTTTTGAACAAGGGACACTCTACTCTCTTTTTGTCCGGTGCCTCTTGAATTCTATAGCAAGTCCTGAATACACAAAGCCATAGATCGCATCAAACCTGTCTGTTAACGTCAGTGTGAAGAACTGTCATATTTTTTAGGTCAAGAAGAAACTGACTGAGCAGAGTTGCTGGCCATGTAGCTTAAATGAGCCATTTACTTCAGGAATACTTGATGAGAACATGATTATTCTCTGAAACAGAATAAGCTCATGACCTTGTGTTTCATTCCTTTATAACATATGATTTCTAATTTAGGCTGGCTCTGCCGAGGATATTCTCACTGGCACAGTGGTGAAGAAAGCCTTCTTGACTTGATAAAAGCAAACAAATAAATAACAACAATAAACAAAAAGAAAACGAAAGAGGTGTACTGTCGATATTAAATTGGAGATATTAAGGGGGAAATTATGTTGAGTATAAAGAGAATTATTTTATGAGGACAAATGCATTATCTACAAAGAATACACAATAGTATGAACAGCAAACACTTTTAGAATAATAAAAACATGATTAATACAGGTATTACAATCTAAGTGGAAATCTTTAATTCACCTCTGAAAATTATATTAATAAAATCCATAGAAAAATCTGAAATAATATATGTTTTTAAGGACACAATTAACTAGTCTGAGTTAATAAGCTAATGTGAATTTTTAAATTAGGCCAAACAGACATGTAAAGAGTTCCCAGATGTCTGGGAAATATTCAAAATTTAAGTTCTCAAAACAATAAATAAACTAATCAATTGTTAAGAGTAGAAAAAGACTACAGTTTCTGGCCTCAGTGCAATAATTCATGAATATAATAAGCTTAATACCACAATAACCAGTAGGAAATTATAATGCAGAACTCAGAATCTAAATAGCTCTAATTGCTCTGAAAGGAAATGAAAATTACAAGGAGTATTTAGAAATTAAGAACTTGCAAAACATAACAACATATATAAAATACACTTAAAAGTTTACTCAAAGAAAACATGAAAAGCCATGCATTCTCTCATTTTAAAAGTTTTTATTATTTTTTATTGAGGTATAATTGACATACAACATTATATTAGTTTCAGGGGTACCATATAATGATTGGATATTTGTATATATTTGGAAATGATTGTCACAATAAGTCAAGTTAGCTTCCATCATCATATGTAGTTATAGAAGTTTGTCTTCCTTGTGATGAGAACTTTTAATATCTATTCTCTTAGCAACTTTCAAAATTAAATTCAGTATCATTAACTATGGTCGTGATGTTACACATTACATCCTCATGACTTATTCTAAAACTAGAAGTTTGTATCTTTTGACCCATTTCACCCACACTCTACCCACTTCTTCCATTATTAACAAGAGCCAGTGAATACATACCGTGTAATTATGATGTTTCAATTCATTTATTTGAGAAAAATGGTTAGAAAATTAGTTGAAGCTAGAAACAGATAAAATTTAATGAGACTTTTTAAAAAAAGATTTTATTTATTTATTTGACAGAGAGAGAGACAGCCAGCAAGAGAGGGAACACAAGCAGGGGCAGTGGGAGAGGAAGAAGCAGGCTCCCAGCATAGCAGGGAGCCCAATGTGGGGCTTGATCTCAGGACCCTGGGATCATGCTCTGAGCCAAAGGCTTAACGACTTAGCCACCTAGGCATCCCAATGAGACTTTACTATATGCTAATGCTGGTCTATGAATATCACGTGAATTATCAATTTCAGTCTTGAGTGACACAGTTGCTAGCCCCATTTCACCTAGGAAGGAACTCAGGCACAGAGATGTTAAGTAACTTGCCCAAGGTCACACAGCTGTGTACAGGGGAGAACTGGTTTATGAATAAAGTCAGTGTAGGTCTATAACCTGGGCTGTTATTGTCTATGCTGTACTCCTGATATATAATAAAATAGATCATACTGACCATACTCATCAAACCTTGTTTTGAATGCTTTACATGTTTTAATGAAAGACTGAAGGGATTTAAAAAACAAAACAAAACAAAACACATGAAATTAAAGCACATCAGGACTGTTGTGCCATGTCCACATGAAAAGAAATTCTATTCTTTCAAATGTGATTTCACTCTTTTGGGACATAAACTATTGTCCAATAAATTTTATTTTAAGCTCTGATGGTCATTTTAGCTGATCTTCTCACCCTAGCTATATTTTTTGAGGGACGGATGCAGGGAGGGGGCGCATTGGAAGTCGATGCAAATGAAAGCCTCATAGAATCCATGGAACACAGAAATACTGGAATTACAAAAAGCACATGTTGGTGGACAGTGAAAAATGAAAATTATGGGTAGGGACACACAAGAGCTTTAATCTTTTCAAGATGTCATGGTCAGTACCTCTGCTAGGAGCACCATCAGAGCTGCCACGGTGAGAGCTACCGGGGTGATTACACCTGTCACCACTGTGATGACCCTATACCCCCAAACTCTCCCAACTCTTCAGTCAAGTGCCCCACTTGGAAAGGCTACACTGAAGGGGTGAATGTGCTATTGGTGAAGGTGAGAAATCGAAAATGGGCATGGGAATCCTCCTCTGTTGGTCCACATACATGGTGACAGAGGCTGTCCAGGCAGCACATATACACACACACAAAATCTCACATTTATTAATACATGGTTGCTTGTTTGTTTCTCCTGCTTTCTCATGACATTCATGGGAGCAGAAACAATTACGTAATTTTTGACATGTTACCTACATGATTTTTTTATTTCATTAAGACTTTGATATCACCATGTTCACAAGATTGGTGAATATTTAAACGAATGATGAATGATGAAAATGCTCCTCTCTAGAAGTTTATAGAACACCGCAACCAAACAAGAAAGGCGTTATCAATTAGAGACATCACAGAGTAATAACATCATATACAGCTTAATAGAGATCTTCTTCTTATACAATCCATAATTGACCAGAATATTTTATAGTTTGCCCTGACTGTCATCAAAATTAAAAAGAAAAATCAATTCATACTGAAAGATAGAAAAAAAAGAAAGCATATTGCTTATGTGTTGTTGACATCATGTACCATTTCTTGCAAAATGAAGAATGACAAATTGAAATTTACATGACCTGTGAAATACCCCATCATTTACCACAAGCCTTCCTGCGAGGATTTTATATAGTAGGATAAATAGGCTGTCAAAAAAAGAAAGAAATGACTTATAAAACTGTCATCTAGTTGAGTGGCAGGTTTTTGTAAGAATATTTTTTAATAAGAATGCCAAGTTATATATACATTTTGTAATATATATAGTTAATGATCATGGGGGTTAACTCTAAATCCTTACAAAGTAAAGGCATGCAGAAAACATCTGTTTTGAAAATGTGAAGTTAGTTCGCATCTTGGTTCATGTAGTAAATATATGTGGGCTTGAATTTGCATAAGGAGTGGATTTGAAAGCAAAAGTTTAAAATTATTATTCTACTTCTTGGAATCACATGAAGAGAAAAAATGCTTTTGTACAATGGGGAGTGGGAGATGTATGAGTGCATTCTTTCTAAACTACTTTTAAAATAAGTTTTCCATAAAATTTATATAGCATTCATATTTCCCACAGTCAGAAAGAAAGTGAAACTGTGTGGATAGATTAAAAAAACACAAGGGAAGTATGGAAGTCACAATTACAAATTTCTTTTATTACATTATACAGAAAGCGCACACAAACAAATGAAATGTAATGCATCGTACTAGCATGTAGCTCCAGGAGTGTTTCCTCTCAAAAAGCGTCCTTACTTCAGGATATCCACGGGTTTTTTACATTTGGGTTCTGCTTTAAAAATTTTACAATGAAAATCCTCAAATTGCCTTTAGGATGCACTAAATTAATTTATTATGTCAAAGTCCCTGGGGAAAAGATTTCACAAGTGAAACAGAATTCAGTTTGTTCATTTTACTGACTCAGGAGGACACCCACATCAATTTTGAAAATTCAAATTATGGGTAAAATTGTTTGAGAACTCACTTGCCCTCCTCCTCTTTTTGATTAGTTTGAGACCCAATAAACTCACAGATACATCTTCAACCATAAATTCCATCTTTTGATAGATTTCTTAACATGGCTTCCAGATTATAATGATTAATTTTTTTTAAAGATTTTATTTATTTATTTGACAGAGATAGAGACAGCCAGCGAGAGAGGGAACACAGCAGGGGAGTGGGAAAGGAAGAAGCAGGCTCATAGCGGAGGAGCCTGATGTGGGGCTCGATCCCATAACGCCGGGATCACGCCCTGAGCTGAAGGCAGACGCTTAACCGCTGTGCCACCCAGGCGCCCCTATAATGATTCATTTTTTATATTAAAATTTCCCATGTGGAGAGGTGATTTTGGTACCCTATAGAATAGCGGGATCTGTTCTTCAGCAGACTTTGGGATGGGTGGTGGCCAAGAGGGTGGCACTGCCTGGTGGGGATGTTTAGGGATGACCTGGGAAGCTATGGGTTGTCAAGAAAATGCACACATGGTCTCACTACCAGAACTTCTGAAGCACATTGGTGATCCATGATGTCTGGAACGGGAGCTGGCATTTCAACCATTTTATTCTAACCCTATATTGATTTATTTTTGCATCTGTTAATTCCATTCTTATAAAGTTCAGAGTTTTTTTCCATATGGGACAGATATTATCAAGTATGGTATATAGTTTTCAAAACTTCCTTTAAGCTCACTATTGCAATGATTTGTATAATTAGTTCAATCACAGAATTTTTTATCCTCTTCAAAAGATTAGCCATTAGATTTATAGCCACATTTTCTTTTTTCTTCTCAAATGAGAAAGGTTTTATTACAAACAGTATTTTTAAGTTGCAGCATGTCTTATATTTGACCTAAATGTTGCCCTTGTATTTTGTCAATTGGATTCTTTCAACCTGTCTCCTCCCAATAGTGCTGATTTTTACATCAGCGGCCAGTCAGAAGATAAACCATGCTGTAATTGGAATGGAGGCAATTTACCAAATGAACTAATACTTAAAACAGGTGAATGGAGTAAAGAATGCAGTAATACCAAATATAGAAAGCAGCCACTATTCCTAGGGCGGAGACATAATACAGAATTTCCTCTCCTACCTCAACCCTGAAATCCAACCCGCTCCTGTTTGCCACTAAATATATGCACTTCCTATGACCTAGTTATTTCATTTCTAAGTTCACATACTTCAGATATATGTACATATGTGCCTCAAGACACAAGTATAA
Source organism: Ursus americanus (assembly GCF_024610735.1). Taxonomy (NCBI): domain Eukaryota; kingdom Metazoa; phylum Chordata; class Mammalia; order Carnivora; family Ursidae; genus Ursus; species Ursus americanus. The sequence continues at coordinate 43,473,066 of NC_142141.1, read as the reverse complement.
GAGTATTCTTTGTTGAAAGATATGAAATCATCCCAAATTCCCATCTAAAGTAGAGTCGATAAATATTATGGTACATTCACACAATATAATAACATGATATACAGCAATAAAAAAGAATAACTTACATCTACACAACAACATGATGAGACTCAAAAAGATAATAAGATACAGAGAACAAAATAAGGTAAAAAACTAACTCATAATGTACAATTCCATTCATATAAGACCAAAAGTGGGTAAAATAATTTACAGTGTTAGAAGCCAAGACAGTGATTAATTTTAGAGTAAGGAGTTGTGGTGCTTAGGTGAGAGACAGGAGGAAATTTCTGGAATGCTGATAGTAGTCTATCTATTAACATATGTGCTCATTTGTGTATATTTTTGCACATACATGACACTTCAATTTATTTATTTTTTTTATTTGTAGAGATGAGGAAAGAAAGACAAGTACAGGGAGTAGCACTTGCATTTGGAGTTTTTGGACCACATAGGGAAAGCTTTCCATACCCATCTCTGTCATTCTTGAAGCAATGATATATACAGAATAACTCCTTCATTTAGATATCAAGATAAGCCATGCCTCCAGCAATTGCCGAAGAGAAGGGGAATGATGACATAATGCAGTGGCAGAGACAGAGGTGAGCAAATGCAGAAAGACCCGTTCTAAAAATTGTGAGTGTCATGATGGTAGGGACTGTGGTGGAAACATGGGCACCACCCTGGCTCTCAGTAGAGCAGCTAAGTCATTTCTATGGGCCATTGATTATTTCTAATTTTATTTCCAACTACAAATGCAATATGAGCTCAATATTGGAAAAAATGGAAACAGAATAGGGTAAAATAAAGATAACCAAAGTTTCCAAAGCATATAAAATTAACTTTTATAAGGTGCACATATATATAGGATACTATATTCTAGAATGTATAGATTGTACAAAAAATTATATTTTAGGGGATAATACCACACTATGTGTTTATATCCAGTGATGTTAAATCCTTCTAGTTTTCTGTTTAATATGATAGTCTTGCCTACGTTTAGTTCTTAGACTTTTCCTTTTTTTAAGATTTTATTTATTTATTTGAGAGAGAGAGCGCACATGCACAAGTGGGGTGGGGGTGGGGAGGGACAGAGGGAGAAGCAAACTCTCAGCTGAGCAGGGAGCCCAACCAGGACCCCGGACTCTGGACCCCAAGATCATGACCTGAGCGTAAGGCGATGCTTAACCGACTGAGCCACCCACATGCCCCTAGTTCTTCGACTTTTCATGTAAATTTTAGATTCAACTTGTCAATTTTCACACACATACACACACACACACAAATTGGATTTTGAAGCTTCTGACACTTTTTGGTTGTTTAACACTAAAGGAAACATATTTGATGGCCTTTTTTTTTATAACATATATCATATATATTATTTTAAAATCATTAAAATAATATACTTTATGATAAAAGAAACATTATTTTTTTTTAGTTTTGAAATTGTTTTCAGGTTTTCATTTTGTGGAGCCATGATAAACAGCTCCATTTGAATTTTTCAATATAGAGTCTATAAAGTACTAAAAAACAAAATTTAACTACATAAATTTGAAAGATCTTATTAGCTTATTCAATGATTCATAAATTGGGCAGCATCCCATCTAGCAAATAGGAAGCAGCTCTGAGGGGCGCCTGGGTGTCTCAGTGGGCTAAGCGTCTGCCTTCGGCTCAGGTCATGATCCCAGGGGCCTAGGATCAAGTCCTGCATCCGGCTCCTCGCTCAGCAGTGAGCCTGTTTCTCCTTCTGCTTGCCCCTCCCCCTCCTGTGCTCTCTCTCTCTCTCCCTCGCCCTCTCTCTCTCTGACAAATAAATAAGTAAAATCTTAAAAAAAGAGAAGAAAGAAAGAAAGCAGCTCTGAGGAGCAGTACAAAATGAGAGACTTTTACAGGCAGAAGGGACAGGGGCCGAGGAAGTCATACAAGCAGAAAGTGAATCTGTTGTAGTAAGTTCACTGTCTCTTCTATCGGGTGGATGGGGTCCCTTCTATCATGGATGACCTCGCTAGTGCTGACCAGGCAATTCCGGATTGACTGGTTGAGATTCCATTTCTGGGATTGCCAATACCGAAATTAAATATTTGTCTCAGTTTGGCGAGGTGCGGTTTAGCATAAATGACCCCATTGTGGGCCTATTGTCTTGTTTTTAAGAAAAGTGAACCAAGTCAAAGGTCATGCATTATTAAAGCTCTTGGAAAACTGTTGTCTTGTGTATCATCTAGAAATATTTTCCATTTTCCACCATCAGCATATGTGAGTATAATATAGACTATTAATAGGAGAGTTTGTCATAGCATGAATTTTTCTTTGTTTTGTTCCAAAACATAATTTTTTTAAGTATTATGTTTCAGACTTTGAGGATAGAAGAGACTGTGTGTGCATGTGTGTGTATGTGTGAGTGTGTGTGTGTGTGTGCATGTGTTGTGCTTGTGACAGCAAAAGAAAGAGACAGAGATACTAAGGATTGTAAAGACAGCAGGACTATAATTTTTATTTTTTAGCTATGTAAAGAATCAAAATACTAATTATTTCCTGGAAAATCTAAATATTCTAAACGATACATATAATAATTTCATAAATTTAATATAATCCATTATTATTTTCAATTAACTTAGATAATGCACACATAATTAAAGGGCTAAGATGCGAGGTTCTTCACAGAACTGCATGGACTCAGTTATTTCATAGCAACTAATTGTAATGCAATAATTCAGGAAGTTTCTCTAAAAGCACATATTTGAGTATATTAAAATAGTTTCAAATTTTCTCTTCCTTGGATGAAAGCTTCTTTTATAGTGCAAATGTATTTTAATTAAAAATCTACATTTAAAAATCATATTAAAGGGAGACTATTTTTACTGAGATATGCCAGGGGGTAAATAATATTAATGCTAAATACATATTTTTAAGAAAAGAATAAAATGAACTGTGATATGTCTTTGTTTAAGCACAAAGTTCCAATACCGTGCAATTGTCCTTTGAATGAAAGTTGAACCACATTTTCTTTTATTCGCATCAAATCTGAGCATTTCAAGAGGTAAACAGTGATTCTTTGATGCTTTACTTCAAAGCATCCGGAGGAAATTAATCAAATTAATCCATTCTCCTTTCCACTGGCAACAAAAATTATTCACTGCTTTAGACTCAGGGCATTTCACAAGACTCTAATGAGTATTGGGAAGGGGAAAAAAATGTATTAAATGGTGGCATTAAGGAGGAGATTGTAAACTACTCAAATTCTTTTTTTATGCCAGGTTGGAAACGTAAATGAGTGCAGGGGGCCCCTGGAGGCTTGGAAACATTGCAAAGTGCATGGCCTGCCTAAAGGTGGCAGCTGCTACCCTGCAACCATGGATCCTTGCCACATTGGAGCTCGGTACCAAGTTTGGCAGGTATTCCCATGTTTGTGGAAGAGACAGAAATTCATATTTTAATCTGAACTCTCTCCATTTCTGAATGTTGGTGTTAACAACAACAAAAAAAGTCCTTGTAAGCAGAACAAAAAAGTTGGGAAACTCCTTCTTATTAAGTGAACAGAAAAATCATTACTTAACCTTAGACCTGCCCTACCCCCGACGATTTCAATCAAAGCCCCTGAGAGTATTTAAAAATATTTAAGTGACAACTATTCCTGAAGGCAGTTTTTCCATGGGGTTAATCAAGAGAAAAATGTATTTCTTGCCAGAAGCCGTTGGTTAAAGAACAAGTGACTTCTCGTTGTAGAGTTAGCATGAGATTGCTTACATATTTCCCAATAATCAAATGATTGTTATTTACAAGATTATTTTTAAAAGCCACTGTAGGACAAGTATGCTCCAAAACAAAGAGAGGTTACTCTCAAAACATTTTCTTTTCTTGTCTTTTTTTTTTTTTTTTTGCTGAAACTATATATTTTTTTCTCTCTCTCTTCCAAACGTCTAAGGGAATTCTCATATTTTTTTTTCAAAATTGTGGCTGTAGGCATAGTTCACTTACATCAGCTCCATAGGCAGACTCAGATTCTGAATCCTGTCCTGGTGTTTACTAGCAATTTCACCTCGTCCATACCCAAACTCTCTGAGTCCCAGGTCCCTCATCTAGAAAATCATGGTCATTATGGAATCTACCTCATATGCTTGTTATGAAGATTTTGAAAGGAAATCTTTAAAGCCATCAACATAATAACTGGAAAATAGGAAGTGTTCCATACATCTTAGTCGTTATTATGTTCTTTCAAGTCTCTCTCTTTTGTCTGGTTTACATGAAAATATTGCTGTAGGTGTCCGAAGACCCATTTTTCTCCCAGTTGTTACATATTTCTAGTAATCATCTTCTTGGGCAAAAACAGAATTTGTATTCACTGCTGCTCATATCTAATGCATATTCCAGATTACCCCTTTCTGATCTTTTAAAAATTATCATAAAATTATAAGCGGCTTTGACAATTATGTAGTTATTAGATACAATGGATACATAGGAGCTCATAGAAATTGAGTGATTTGCCCGGGGCAAAAAAAAAAAAAAAAAAAGTGGCAGAGCTGGGCAACAAGTTTTGTTTGCTTGTTTGTTTTGCTTCTGTCATACATTTCTATCTGAATGCATTTCAGTCGAAAATACAGATTTAAAAAAACTTTGAATGTCTTAATTCATAGACTTTATCCATTAAATTGGAAAAGAAGGGTTCATTAACAAGGGAAGACCCTCATTTTTGTAGAAAAACACATTTTTCAGTTTAGCTACCATGTGCCAAACATCTGGGCACCTGTCAACCAATTTTACGTGATTGACATGGTTTGCGTTCCCATCCAGATGTTTCTGCATTTTGAGATCTAGTTTCACACATTGACAGTTAATATAGATGATCAATAGGAAATTGTATTTCATGGGCATTATGAATAAAGGTCAACACATTTATTTCAGTTTCCTCTAAATAAATATTTCTTAAATGTCACATTTGCATAGCATTAAAAGTTTCAGCAAATTCTTGTGAGGAGCACGCCTGTGACACTGATGATTGAATATATTATCTTGTCTCTTTCTAACGAAGAAAGCAGTGTATTGCCAACTTTATTTGAACTAAGGGAAGCTCTCTGACCACTTCAAATGTCCAAAATAAATTTTATTTTGAAAGATGATATTATGCTAAAATAATATGAGATTTACCTTTATTGTCCACTAAAGAAATAAGGAAAATACACTGCCAGGGGAATTGTTATTTTAATGTTATATTCAAAAGAATAAAAGTTGAATATAGAACTTGAATTGCTTTCCTCTTTTCTCAGCTGGTAGAATATGTTAGTATTCTGGAGACTGGGAAATTCAACTTTGCACAATACATTCAACTAATGAGATTGCGGAAACATGTGCTCTCCATCATTTCCTTATCAGTGACAGTCAGTCTATTAAAAGCTCTAACCCCAAGAAGTGAATTTCAGTTTTAAACTTTTGCATTCTGAAAACACTCTTCCCAAGACTGTTAATAGATAAGATGGGTGCCACATTTGGTGACAGTTCAAGACACTTACCCTCCTAGAACTGTTTTGAAACCAACAACAGGTCTATTAGCTTCTTTTACAAAGACATTTTATAGTGCTATTTAGTGAATTGTGAAATTCTGAAGGAAGTTTCACTTTTACTTACGTGTGTGTGTTTGCTTCCTCACACAATGCAGTACCATACGTTACAATACAGGTGTGATCTACATTTTAATTGAGTCTTTTCAGGAAAATTGAATGGATCTACTAAAATCAATCTCCCTTTGGATAGTGGCACTATTTATCCTTCTGAGAACAGAAAGGTGATGATTTATTCCTGGATCCTTAATAGTTTTGGTCGCAATAAGTTAGGCATGCTCACAATTGAAAGTCAGAATTAGAATAATCCCCACAGAGTTTCCAGACTTAGTGTGGGTCAATTAAAGAGGAGACATTTAACAAACTCAAGCACAAAGATATGACTTCACCTCCTGACAAGGAAGGAGGAGGAGATTCCCATTCATGCCAAGGTCCCAAGGAAATAACCATGATTGCAGGGCTTGGCATATAGGAAGAGTTAAAGCCTTAATAGTTGAAGTAATTTTGTAAATCTAAAGGTTTATAAATTCCTTTCTATGGATGTGGTCAGAATAAGTCAAAAGAAGAACTGAATTCAACGCCAAGATTCAGTCCCAGAGGTTTCAGAATATAGTAGGGAGAATGATCTGGGGCAATTAGACTTTTGAGAAGACTGGCATATAGGCCACTGTTCTACCCGCTCCTCAGTGGGGGTGGGAGATAAGGGCACAAATCTATGTTTCTGGAGCTGTTCAATCGAAAACTAGTGGTTTTGAGATACCAAATAACCAAGGGACTAATCGTTCTATAATTAGGGTCATTTGGTGGTACAAAAAGTGCAGAAATAAATAACCCTAGAAATGGTGCTGCAGGAGCTGATTTATAATACACATAGAACAGGAGGCCCTGAGCAACGGTGTGAGTAGAGTGACAAACTCATGGCGTACTGAAGAGATGAGCGCTATCCTGTCAGGTATGGGGATTAAAATCTGTTTACAAAATGCAGCAAAAGACATTTGGCTCCCTTTGGAAAATTCCATGTACATCACAGGATACTAAATAGAAACAGGATCAAAGGTATATTTGAATGAAGTATGCTGCATTTGTTGTGGTAATCATCTACTTTTAGGGAAAATGGCTCTCATAAGACCTCAGCAGCTAGGAGCACTGTAGAGAGATCGTCAGGGTGAAATTATCAAATGTATATACTTATATTGAAATTAATATCAGTAATAGCCAACATGTATTGATCACTTTTTCTATGTACAATTGGATGCTTTATGTGACGTATTTTATTTAAACTCTGCAATCAATCTACAAGAAGACACCATGTATGTCAACTTCACAGGTGAATAAATTGAATTTAATACAGATTACGCATCTTTTCTCAAGATTAGAAAGCATCAGGATGAGGGTTTGAAACAAGGCAGTGTATTTCATAACCCATGTGGCTAAGAAATAAATTATTCTAGATTTTAGGGATATATTATTTGATGCTAAGAGACTCAATCAATCCCTCCAGGGGTGGAGGTAACAGTAAAAACATTATTTCAATCAAACTTTTGAGAAAAAATGTTTCTAGAGTTTGTTTTGTTTTGTTTTGTTTTTTAAGGAGAGTGTACGCACAACGGAGGATTGAGGTGGGTGGGGCAGAGGGAGAAGGAGAGACAGAATCTTAAGCAGGTTCTATGCCCACTGAAGAGCCCAACACAGGGCTCCACCTCATGACCCTGAGATCATGACCTCACAACCCTGAGACCCTGACCTGAACCAAAATCAAGAGTGGAGTCCTTAACTGACTGAGTCACCCAAGTGCCCCGAGAAAAAAATGTTTTTAAATAAATCTAGTCCAAATACGATTTTAATTTTACCTTCACAACATACTAGAAAGGTAGTTTAAAATGTTTTTCATAATTCAAGATAATTTTAATTTATATAATGTTCACATTAATTAAACATAACTGGGATATATGTATGGATAATTAGAGTAAATTTGTCAGTTAAGTTTCCTGTGTCTAACATAAATTGTAGATTTCAGTGAGCAAGAAAAATATGTTGCAACACCCATTTGAACAGAAGCTTCCTATTATAAACACCATGTTTAATATAAATTCATAGACATAACTGTAAAGCATTTGCTTATTACAGCTTTACATTTTGCCTTTTTTTTGTAAACAAAAGATATTAAATTTCAGAATGATGAGGTATGGCTAAAGCTTCTTATTCTGTGTGTCGTTAGGATAAGTGGTACATAAATATTCTCCACGTTCATTCTGTATATTTATAACAAAGTGTAATGATCAAACTAATGCTTTGAAATCTGAAAATTACGTTTGCCACTTTTTCCCCTCTAAAGATGCCAGGTTAAAAAACCATTATGATTTATGATCTGTGCTTCAATTACAGCTAAAATCAAGACTACATGAAAGAAGTTGGTGCTGACAATATTCAATTTTTGCATGTATGTGTCTTTCCAAAATACCACTCACTGCTGTCTGCTCTTCGGTCTTACTCATCTTTCTCCTTGCCTCCTCGATTGAAGTTTTCAACACATATGCTTATTTTAAATGGGACTTGAGTTTCACTGTTATTATTTTATTTTCCCATTTACTCTTTAAATATTAATAAACCGCTGCTCCCCACACCTTGCTACAATGACTCCATTGTGAATTACATAAATGTATTATGTACTGACCCTGATGTCGCTGTGACTCCTAACACAGTATTTACAGATAAATCCAAACACCTCAAGTAGAGATAGGTGTAGAAAAATCCAGTTAACAAAAACTGACAGTTGTAATATGAGAAAAACTAAAGCGAAATGCAGTGCTTGGCAAATCCTCTCTCTTGACGTACTATAAAGAGTATGACTATTTCAGAGCCTGTACTTGTTGTCACTCACCTAGAAGTGGTGAATTCATTGGTCATCTAATCGGCCTAGCCAGATGTTGATGGCTAAGGACACTCTCCAAACAGGCATCTTGAT